>NW_016107945.1:790547-815635 GCF_001604975.1 Cebus imitator
TTTGAAGAACAACTCAATGAAATAAAAAGAAAAGATTCAATGCTATCCCTATCAAGCTACCTATGACCCTCTTCACAGAACTGGAAAAAACCACCTTAAACTTCATATGGAACCAAAAGAGAGATTGCATAGCCAAGTCAATTCTAAGCAGAAAGAACCAGGCTGGAGGCATCACGCTACCTGACTTCAAACTATACTACTAGGCTACAGTAATCAAAACAGCATGGTACTGGTACCAAAACAGAGATATAGAGAAATGGAACAGAAAAGAGGCCTTGGAGGAAATACCACACATCTATAACCATCTGATCTTTGACAAGCCTCACAAAAACAAGCAATGGGGAAAGGATTCCCTGTTTAATAAATGGTGTTGGGAAAACTGGCTAGCCATGTGCAGAAAGCAGATTTGGTCAAGAATATCCTGAATACCTTGTAACATGTGGAAAGATCTGTGACCACTTACATAATATATGTAATGTAAGTGGATAAAAATAAGGAAAGGTTTGTCTTCCCATTAAACTGAAAGCCCTTTTAGGACGCAAACTATGCCTGAGTTCCCAGCTCCTGGTACAGTGTCTGTAAATATTTGTGATTGATATAGTACAGTGAAAGTAGGATAATAATAGAACAGTGCAGAGAAATTGGGAATTAGGTTATTCTATTAAAATGTATGCCAGAAGGATCTGGGCCATTATTACTATTTGTAATGTGAGTCCCAAATTCACTTTTGAGCCTCCTGGCAGACAAGGCAAGGAAACAAATATGTTAAAAGATCACAGTCTCCAAAACCTAAAACTTTATCCCTTTTTCCAGAAGCAACATATTAACAGATTTTTCTTGCAATAAAATCCTGAGAGAAATTGCTTACAGGATGTCTCATTAAGGAAATACAATATGAAATACTGAGAAATTCTTAAAGTACAGTAAGTTGGTTTAATGTTTTTTACTCCTTCTTAAGGAAATAGCAGAAAATCCAATACAGTTTGGTTAAAGTAATTCCTTTAGGGACCAAAGTAGTAGGTCCAAGTACACAGATTGCCAGTGGTCAGCTTTGCTCCAGGCCCTGCGGTGTGGTAGGAAAAGTACAAGAAAGTAAGCGATTGTATATCCTTGAGACAGTCTTTTTTGAAACCACTTTTGCTGTAGCTGGGCAATGGCAGGTTTGAACCTGTATTCTCCAGCAAGAATGGACAATGCAGATATTTACTGTCGGTGATTAAATGCCAATACTTTTACTTACACTGAAGAATGATAATGAGTCTGGGTCCCACTTTGAGGGATGCAGTAACAAACTGGGCACACATAAAGAACAGTGACAAGGAGAATGACACATCAGGACATAATTTCATATGCAAAATAGACAGCAAACTGGGCTTGTTATATTGAATCCAGAGACCAACAGGGAAGTCATGATAAAACCAACACCTAAAGAACTCTCTTAGGGAGGAAGGAGCACACGTCCTCTGTGGTCCAGAAACTGACCAAATGAGTAAAGGTCCCAGACAAGGAGAGCAGACTCAGGGGAAAATCATTTTCCAACTGTAGAGCTGCCTGTAACAGAGCTATGCTGCCTTAAAATGATGGGAGCTTCCTGGATGCTGGAGGGGTTTAGAGACAGACTACACAACTGCCTATAGTGATGTTTCAAACAAAATCCCTGTCCTCAGAGGGAGACTGAATCAGAAATCCTTCTGGCCACACAGATTCCCTAATCCTGGGGTGAGAAGAAGGCAGAGCATGCTCCACATCAGTTTATGCAGAGTCCACCGACTTCTCTGAGGGAAAGCTCTTGAACTGTTTATGGGTTCTGTTGCCATCTCCTAGCTCGTTTACATTGGCCATAGTCCTCTAAAGAAACCCTAAGCAAGCGGAAACCATGGTTTCCCATATCCTCCGATTGCCTCTTAATATCCCACATGTAAAATGCAACATTTCATTCTTTAAAAACTGTTAGCTGATAACACTGTTTTTAAAACTTCACGGAGATTACAGTGATAGTATTTATTTATCAGGGGTCTTTGTTAATATTTAAGATTCATTGCACTTGAAAACCAGAAGCATGCAGTGTTGTAATCAAGTATTCCAAATCACTGTTAAAGACACCAAAAATGTCCTAATTGTTATTGCTTTGCAGTGGAAGCTGGGGTGTACTGTGAGTAGATCTCAGGTGCCAAGTTCACTTCTCTTAAGGAAATGTTATGCATAAAGGGTATTTTGCAAAGTACCAAGTTTAGAAAGAAAGATAAATTTAGGATGCTAGAAGAAAGAAATGGCTCCAGTGCTTCCCTCTGCTGATGAGGTTTTGATTTCATTAGGTGGCTTGTCCTCAAGGCAAGTGCTGTGCCAGCCAGTGGGGTCAGCTGTGGTCTCTAATGTCAGCATGCACACTCCAGTCATCATAATTCATGAAACGTTCTCAAGGCCCTCTGTCAAATGCACTGAAGAGCATACTTTAAAATTTAAAGCAATACTTTAAAATTTATGAAAAGTCAGAAGCAGTGTTGAATTTCCTTTGGAAGATATTTCTGAAGAATTGTTTTCTTAAAATAGTCTATATCATCTTCCTGTTAGCATCTTTTATTTTAATCCCATGATTCCATTCAGTTTAAAACATTTAAGATCTCCCCTTCCCCAAAACTTTCTTAATAAGTATAACTGATTTACATGGGCCATTATGCCATGGAATGCTTATAGTCTGCCAAAATGCTTGCAGAGAGCACCTTCCAGGTGGAAATGTGTGGTTGCTTCAATCAGCAAAGCCTACTCTGTTGATTTGCCTGTTGTATCAAGCTAAGTTCAGAAAGATGTCTACTTTAAACCTCAGCTCCATATCTCCTTTCTTCATTGCATATTCACAATTGTGAGTGCCTGGGGATTGTGTGGTTGTATGAATGACAATAGGGCAACTTGCCATGGTTCATTCATTCAGCAGAGCTTTTTTGAATGTTTTATTTTCACATCATTTTCATTCTTACTAAATGAATCTGTGCTTGATGCACTAGCTCTGGAAGCTGGACATCATCTGTTATACAAGCACCCATGAGATTCCCAAGTCAAGCTTTTTGTCAAATTAAATGTGACAAATTGATTCTTAATTAACCCACAAGAAAAGCTGATGATAGTTTTCTTGAGTAAACATAGAGTCCTTTGAGCTGGTACTATTTAAACTTTTCATAAATTTCCTTCTTTCCTCTTACAATAATCAGCGCCTTCCAAATAAAAAGTTTTGGATAAAAGATCTAGATCAAAATGAATTTCCTCATAAACAAAATATGAGTGTTTCAGACAAAATAAAGGCCAATAGCTATTTCAGACTAATTTTGAAGGAATGTGCATCTTATGATACCTCAGGATTAATGTATACATGGAAAAACATTCATATTTCTTAAACTGATCATAAAGCTGACGGGTACAAAAATGGGCCACCTTCCAGCCCTGTCTTCCCAATTCTCAATTACAGATGTCTTAATTTTTATGTGTGCCATGGGCCCTTCAGCAATCTTGTGAAAACTGTGAACCATTCCTCAAATATATGTGACTACAAAAGAAAAACTTAGGTTGAAATCTATTATTAAAACATTACACAAATATGCAATATGGAAATGCATATGTGTCTTTATTAAAACAAGCCCTAAGAGTGGGACTAATAGCTACATAATTTGAAATGATGAGCAAAATTAATATTCGAAATGAAAAAATTATGTTTTCATCTATAACTGTAAAATGAGGTTTTAAAATTTGTAATTTTTGTGAGCAACAGTCACAAGTGCTGCTAATACCATCATAATCTATTGCCATGGTTAGTGAAAGATAAACACAATTTTTTCCTTCCTCTATTGTTCACAGCCCCCTAAATTTTACACACAGATCCCTTGGAGGACCACGGACTCTACATTAGGATAGCGTGAGCCCAGTGACTCTTGCCACTGCTTCTACTTCTATTCGACCACTAGAGAGGTGCCCTGGGGTCATGGTCAGTTATCAGCATGAATACATGTGCACAGGATCCTCAGAAGCAATAGTGTCAGCAGAACCACACACAAACTCCACCATGTCACTGCCAGTGATCCCAGCATCTGAACACTGTCACCTTAGAGGGGTCACTCTGTGTCAGTTCAGTGTTTTCTCCAGCTGGGAAGTCTGCCTCTGGAAATGATACCAAGAACTAATTCATAGCAGAATGTGTTCATTGTTCTCCATGATGTCATTTGCCAAATGAAAGAAATGGTTCTAGAATATCCTCTATGCTTATTTACCAAAACTTTATATGCTTGGTCTTTACTGTCAGGATATCATGTTCCACACATTTCCTTCTTCTGGGGGTAAAAAAAAAAAAAGTACTTCCATATCTCCAGCTAAAATTTGTGCCCAAAATCCACATTTCCATGTGGATGTCTAAAACTGGATTATTCTCTTCTCCCCAAAACCAGTTTCTCCTCCTGACTTTGACTTCTCTTCTCCTAACTTGTACAGTCATCTCAGACTTTACAGCCACCACGCCAGCTTCCCAGACTCCACTCCCAAACATCCTTCAGTCTCCCTCTGTATTCCATTTTCATTTCTACCATGTTCATTTACAGCCTAACCTAAATTCACTGTTACCCTTGTTCCTGCCTCTCACTACTCAGATCCATTCTATATACACTGCTTCAACTTAATTTTCCCAGAAGGCAACTCTAATGAACGTTTTCTCCTGTTCAGAAATCTTCAGTAGCCGGGCGCGGTGGCTCAAGCCTGTAATCCCAGCACTGTGGGAGGCCGAGGCGGGTGGATCACGAGGTCAAGAGATCAAGACCATCCTGGTCAACACGGTGAAACCCCGTCTCTACTAAAACCACAAAAAATTAGCTGGGCATGGTGGCGCGTGCCTGTAATCCCAGCTACTCAGGAGGCTGAGGCAGGAGAATTGCCTGAACCCAGGAGGCGGAGGTTGCGGTGAGCCGAGATCGCGCCATTGCACTCCGGCCTGGGTAACAAGAGTGAAACTCCGTCTCAAAAAAAAAAAAAAAGAAATCTTCAGTGGCTCCCTATTTTCTGCTGAACTAAATGCAGACTTTGCCCTACAAGCCTCTCCTCAACTTGGCTTCAGACACAATACAGCCACCCGTTTCACCCTGTTATGCAAACTTTGATGACTTTTGTTTCATGAAAGAGATCAAATAGTTTGCCTCATTCATATTCTGGCTTGCTGCCTTTCACATTTTGTACCCTCCTTCTAGGATGTGTTTCTCCAGAAATTTCTCTTGTTGAAACCCTACTCTTCCTTCAAAGACCATCTCAAGCACTATCATTTTTTGGAAAACTTGATGTGCTCCCACCTTTCCCAACTAAATAGAATCTCTCCCCAGTTTCAGCCTCTATAGCATTTTTCTTAGCATTTTTCTGCCCCTGCCTTTCATTATGATCCGATGTGTTCACTTTGCCCACCTCACTAGATTTTAATTCCCAATGGTAAGAATTTGTAGGCCATTCCTGCAAATCCATTTTTGCATAGAAATTGTTTCAATACAATTGAAAAGATCTATTGAGCACCCATTGTAAAAGGCACTGTGCCAAAGACTACCAGATGTACAAGGATAAATTAAAATAGCATTCAAATATTGATGAAGAAGGAACTAGCAATAGGTGTGTTTTGAACACAGACATAGAGATTATAAAACTGCCATTGGGATGCTCTTGAAGGAGGAAAGTATCTTAATGATTAAATAATCCCCTGCTTGCTTTTCCAAGTGTTTTCTGGTAAATCTGGACTTGGTGGGGAAGAGGAGGGAATGTCCAGATAACAGCAACTCACCAGAGGAGAACATATGTCACTGTCATCTGATTCCACATCATCCTCCTAACTACCTTAGTGATCCCTATATTTCACTTTCTCAGTTGTAGTTAGGAATCAGGTAGGCACACTGGATTTTGGCAAATTTTGGAAGTCTGCAAATTCCAGTCCATTAGTACCAACTTAAAATACACTCCACAGTATCCTGAATCATTACATGCATGAATCAAAAGTATGATGATGCCAGACACACTTTGGGAGGCTGAGGTATGAGGATCCCTTGGGTTCAGGAGTTCAAGACCAGCCTGAACAACATAGTGAAACCCTGTCTCTGCAAAAAAAATTAAAAAATAAAATAAAATTAGCCAGCCCTACTGGCCTGTGCCTATAGTACCAGGTACTCAGGAGGCTGATGTGGGAGGGTGGCTTCAGCCCTAGGAGTTCAAGGTAAAAGTTGCAATGAGCTATGAATGCACCACTGCACTTTAGTCTGGTCAACAGAGAAACACCCTATTTCTAAAAATTGAATAATGAAAAATAAAAAAGCATGATTAATTATTAAAACAGGCAGGCTGTTTTCTCTTGGAGACTTCTGTTTAGAATGACAATTCCTTCTCCCTCAGTTTGAGGAGATAGGCAAGTGTCTCCCTGGGCCAAAAATGTTACCACTATTCTCATCTTTGCATGCTTATTCAGCAGCACTATGTACAGGCTTGGACTACACAGTGCTTAGGTTCTCTTTCTGCTACACAACCTTGGATGAGCTACAAATGTTAATTCTCAGTTTACATATCTGTAAAATGGTGATTGTAATATTTTTAGTCCATAGATTTCTGGGGATAACATAGAGATAATGAATAATGTAAGGAGAATGAGGAGAATGCATGTAAAAGGGGCTTAGCACATTGTCCAGCTTACAGGAACCTCTCTATTAACATTAGTCATTATTTTCAGCATAGAAAACATGAGCAATTATGAACTCTTCTCCAGTCCCATGTTGGGATAAGTATAAGGAAACGAGGAAACGGTGGGGTCAACAAACTTTTTCTCTAGAGGGACAGATAGATAGTATATAAGTCCCGTGGGCCTTACTGTCTCTCTTGTTAACTACTCAGTTCTGCAATCATGGCATGGAAGCAGCCATAGACAATACATAAATGAATGAGTGTGACTGTGCGCCAATAAAACTCTGTTTATACAAACAGGCATTAGGAGCCAGATTTGTCCTGTAGGCATAATTAGCCAAACTCTGGCTATACTGCCCAAACCCTGGCCTTTGGAAACTTCCAGTCAAGTGTGGTGGTAAGATTTGTAAGACTTTTCAGGGGAAACAAGGAGGAGTCAGGGACTAACTTCTATGTCATCCAGAGGAGCATAGAAACTTGGTATTTTAAAACAGCTTACTGTGTGAATTTCCCAGAGATGAACATAAGTAAAAATATGGCCTAGAGCAAGTAGCTCAGGTTCGTTTTTTTAACCTTGCATTTCAAAATAAGTAACTTCAGCTTTGAAACAGAACCTTTCCTTTCAGTACACGTTTTCCTCAGAAACTCAGCTCTCCCATTGATCCTAGAAGTTACACATTTCTAGGAATAAAAATGTCTGTAGATTAACTGGAAGACAATGCCTGATCCTGACTTCTGTTCCCTATCCTTATATATGAATAGACAGAGCTGAGAAGTCATTTCTCCTGCAGTTTGACTAGAAGGAAATGGAAAGTGCATGATAGCCAAGAAAATCATTTGCTTCCTTTTTTATTCTCATTATTAATATGTGATCGTATTATTAATAATATAAAGGAATAGTAAATGAGAATCCATGAGCAATATCAGACTCTGAAAGTGAGAGCCAGTGGCTAAGTAACAACCACTTAGGATACTTGACAGTTTAGTAAAGTTGCCAAATAGGAGACAGACTCTGTTCCTTTGAAAGAAGGGTGACTGCAGCATGTGTTCCCCACATGGAAGAGCCAGAACATACTTGCTGGGACTTTCTCAGGATCATTGCTTGGGAAGGAAGTTGTATGGGAAATTCACAAATTCTTAGATGTTAACATTTAAAGGCAGCATGCTACAAAGACAACCTTTTTTTTAATCAATAAAGTTGCAGGGGAGCCCCATTTGCACTGTATATCATATTGTATTTTGATATCCAAAACAGCTTGTCTCTTCCAGAGTTTTCATGACTTAATGTCTGCCAATTTAATGGGCCTGGTGCTTTATTCATTAGAAGCAAGAAATTAAGTCCGTGATAATAAGGCAAGGTTCTTATCAGATTTCTCTCTTTTGTTGTTTTGCAGTTTTCTCCTTGTCTTTGGTTGCTTGATTTTGTCAGTGTTTTCTACCATCCCTGAGCACACAAAATTGGCCTCAAGTTGCCTCTTGATTCTGGTAAGTGAAAAATGAACAAGAATGTACCTGAATGTTATATAAGAACTGCCTGTAACATTTATATTATGCGTCTTATCCCACAATAAAATCCATCTCAAAAAGAGTTACTGCAAAATATAAAAGTTTCAAAGATTACTGAAACATTCTCCCACCAATTTAACGTGTAGTCAGTCCTTAGAAATATATAGAAATGTTCAGGATTGCTATTACACAGCAATATCTTGTGTTATAGATATATCATAAATAGAGGGCAATATTAGAAAGCACTTTTAAGTATATTTATGCTACTAAACAAATTGTAAGAAGAGTCAGTATCTATGAGGCCTCTTCTTATATTGTGAACGACTATAGGGTAGAGCGCATTTTCCAATAATTGTAATTTGGCAGTAACTAAATATAATTGGCCAGGAACTATGAACATATGGCACCTCATAAGAAAATAGAAGGCTCCTTCATGCTCTTTTCAGCCAACAGACTGCATTATGAGTTTTGCTGCTAATGCAGTTACCTGGTGATACATTCTGCAGTTTGCTCTGTTTGCATTATGCTGTCAATCAGCCACACAGAATTGCTCAATTCATTTTAAAATGGAAAAAGACCTCAAGATATTTTTATCCAAATTATTCTGAGCCTTTTAAGCTCTCATGCTTTCTGTTACAACTAACCTATAGCACTTTATACTCAAATCACATCTGATTGAAAGTTTGGTTCATTTTCAACTATTTTGACCCACTCACTGTGTCCAAAATTATCAGATTTGACAGTCTAAGAGCTATTTGAATGAACTACAAACTGGAACAACTCACTGTTTCTGAAAAGCCTAGGGTTATACAGAAACAGGGGGAGGAAAACAGTAAGATGGTTTACGTGCCCTAATAAGCAGAGATTGGTTATGTTACAGCAATAAATATTGAATATGAAAAAAATGTTACTACCATGAAGGTAGAAACTTAAAGATTTCAACTCATATAACCTGAGAGAAGGGGGCAGATGTTTTCTTACCTTTGGTTTCAGATGGCTAGTTTGTACTTAAGGTTGCTAAGGCATCATCAAGTCTTCCCATGCAATATCAGGGAGAACTCATTTTGAATCTGTAATAAATCTCTCTCAATTCATTTGCATACAAACTGTGCTCCAGCAGCATATTGCTCATGTTAAGGTTACCATTTCCAAACCCAAGGTAGAAAACAGATAGACCAAAGAGCTCGTCAGGGGTCTATTCCATTTCCAAGCTTTCCCTTCGGGTAGAAAGCAGGCGTTTAACCTTGTCTACTCCTTTGATAACCACAAGTGATCTGAGCCCAAGGGCTAAGGTGTGGCTGGTCCACACATATAGAACTACAACTGGGAATTTTAGACTGAAAATATAAATCTGATTTTTAAACTTGGAAACAAAAAACTGGATCTGCTGCATGACCAATCATATATATTAGGAATAAATCAGTCATTAGGAATCTTATGTAAAGGTTTGTTTCAGATTAGGAATCTCATGAAAATGTTTGTTTCAGATCCAGGTCAAGAATCCAAAATGTTAGATTTACATCCTCCAAATCTCTGAAATATAAATTCTATTGTTGCTAATGAATTTCTAAATAGTCCAAAGAAACCCATGTAATTACAATATCTAAAACTAGTTCGTTTCTTGACTTTTTCTATTTTTAATTTTAATTTATTTATTTAACTTTAGGTGCATACTATGTCTGGCATTTCTCCCCATGTTATCCCTTCCCAACCTCTTCTCCCTCCCCAATCCCCGCTGACTCTTCCCTACTCCCCACAACTGCCCCCAGTGTCTGATGCTCCTCTCCCTGAGTCCACGTGTTCTTATTGCTGAATACCTGTCTGTGAGTGAGAACATGCAGTGTTTGGCTTTCTGTTTTTGTGTCAGTTTGCTGAGAATGATGGTTTCCAGATTCATCCAAGACTCTACATAGGACACAAACTCATGGTTTTGTTATGGCTGCATAGTATTCCATGGTGTATATGTACCACATTTTCTTTGTCTAGTCTATCATTGATGGCATCTGGGTTGGTTCCAGGTCTTTGCGATTGTACACAGGGCTGCAATGAACATTCGTGTGCATGTGTCTTGATAGCAGAACGATTTATAGTTCTTTAGGTATGCCCAGTAATGGGATTGCTGAGTCAAATAGAATTTCTATTTCTAGATCCTTAAGAAATCGCCACACTGTCTTCCACAATGGTTGAACTAATTTACACTCCCACCAACTGTGTAAAAGTGTTCCTATTTCTCCACATCCTCCCCAGCGTCTGTTGTCTCCAGATTTTTTAAAGATTGCCATTCTAACTGGCGTGAGATGATATCTCAATGTGGTTTTGATTTGCATTTCTCTAATGACCAGTGATCATGAGCATTTTTTCATGTTTGTTGGCCTCATATATGTCTTCTTTTGAAAAGTGTCTGTTTATAACCTTTGCCCACTTTTGAATAGGGTTATTTGGTTTTTTTCTTGTAAATCTGTTGTAGTTCTTTGTAGATTCTGGTTATTAGCCCTTTGTCAGATGGGTAGATTGCAAAAATTTTTTCCCATTCTGTTGGTTGCCTATTCACTCTAATGATGGTTTATTTTGCTGTACAGAAGCTCTGAATTTTAATTAGATCCCATTTGTCTATCTTGGCTTTTATTGCCATTGCTTTTGGTGTTTTAGTCATGAAGTCCTTGCCTATGCCTATGTCCTGAATGGTTTTGCCTACATTTTCTTCTAGTGTTTCTTGACTTTTAAAACTTGTTGAATAGTGAACAATGGATCAGAGTTTAGTAACTAGAGTGCATTTAGTAGAAAATAAAAATGTAGATGTCAGTCTTGAATGCTTTCAGATTTAGCAAAGTAGAATGAGTTCCTCTATGCAGATGAGGCCTTTGTTTTGAGCAATGTAGTTAGTGCTACAGATAGATATATGCAGAAACCTATTGCAACAAATCTTTCCATAGGGAGAGGGTTTGTTAACCCTACTGTCTTTGTGCTATAGTGATACATTGTCAAGGTATATTCTTAAAACCCACCTAGAAATATGCAGACTGCATTGCAGAGCTAAGATTTACTAATGATATTCTTCACCAATGTTTTATCCAAAATCTATATTTTACTTGGACAAAAAGTTCAAATAAAATCTTTGCTTTACTTTTTCTTTAGCTAGCAATTAATAAATTAGGAAAGCATTAATATTTTAATTATTTTTCATAATGAGTTAACATAGTATATGACAAAAGTTCAATCGGTTGTAGAAGATTGGGAAAAGTCACTCATAAGATGATAAATCTTATGATTTAAGGAATCTCTTATTTATTACTTTTTAACATGTATTTTTGAGACATTACTATAATTTTAAAGTCACAGAACTCATAGAACACAATTTTGATTAGCAGTAAACTTCCCAAGATGAGACATATCAAAGGAATTACCATTCAAAAGAAGAAAAAGGATTGTCATTCAAACAGTAATAGGAATGGCTTTTAAATTGTTTGCAAGGCCAGGCACAGTGGCTCACACCTGTAATCCCAGCACTTTGGAAGGCTAAGGCAGGCAGATCACTTGAGGTCAGGAGTTTGATACTGGCCCAGCCAACACATTGAAAGCTCGTCTCTATAAAAAATACAAAAATTGGCCGAGCATGGTGGCACACACCTATAATCCCAGCTACTTGCGAGGTTGAGGCAAGAGAGTAGCCTGAACCCAGGAGGCAGAGGTTACAGTGAGCCGGGAACGTATCACTGCACTCCAGCCTGGGCGACAGGGCATGACTCCGTCTCAAAAATAAATAAAGCAAAAAATAAAATGTTTGCAAAAATGCACAATAAATCCACATTTGTACACTTTTTGTGTACATTGTTGATATGTAAAGATGACACCAGAGGTGTAAATTTAGAACTATATATAAATCCTATATCAGAATTGCATATTTTTTCATAACTTCTGTCCCTTTTGGTTTTTTTTTAACATTTTAAAATATGTTCAGAGATTTCCTAGAATTCTGTTTCTGTGCAAGTAAAAGACACCCACACTTGTGACAGGAAGCACACTACAGGCAAACCTGGCTCACAGTCAGAGCCCTCTTTGACACTCCTTTTCCACCTAATTGTTCCCTTGAGGGCACCAGCATATTAGGTGCAGGCCATGCCTTTAGACGTGTCTCACTTGTCTCCTGGGGCCCCCATAAAGACATTATCTGTCCATCTCACATCCAAAAGGAGTATCTCCCCTCACTTCCATCCAGAATGGCACTGCCAACGCTCTTGTAAACTTGTAACTTCATTAACTTGCCTTCGTTACAAGCCAAATGAATACCTGTGTTAATTTGCTCATTTATTCATTTCAGTTGTGGCAACCGAGGTTTCAGGCTGTACACCAGGTTCCTTCTCTCCATAGAAGCAGTGGAGCATAGACTTAAGAATGTGATATAGACTATATAGTTGGGCTCCATGAATTCAAATTTCACACCTGTCCTGTTTTAGCTATGTGATTTGGAAAATCACTCCACTGTGCCTTAGTTTTCTTATCTGTTAAAAGTGAATAGGAGGATTCTAGAAGAAAGAGTAGGAAGTACCGGGAGTCTGTCTCCCCACCTAAACAACAATTGCACTGGCAGAATTTAATGTAATTCAATGGATGGAACTCTGGAATTTATTGTATGTTTGCAACCTTCAGAGGAAGGCTTAGATGGTAAATTGCAGTTAATTTTGGTCCACTTCAGCTCTTAGCACGGTGATAGCTACCCATGCCCTACACCTAGTCCCATTGTAGGCAGCTGTGCACATGTTCCAGGAGGGACCTGAACATAGCTTGTAAGAGCCAGGATGGGCAAAGAGAACCCTGTCCTCCAAATGTCAGAAATCTGACCTCTGGTGACTAATTGCTGCTTCTGATCCCAGAGGCACAGACAAAAAAATGTGGCAGCCATTGTTGTTGCACCTTCCCCCATTGCTGTAAGCCCTTCCCTCACCAGCAGAAGTGACTTCCAGGGGATTAAAAGCGTCCTCCCCACATCCTTCATTTTTCTTTTTCCCTATTTTGGAATAAAATGTATAAATATGTGATTATATGACATTAATAACTGAAAGGAGTAGGGATAGAGATGTAAAGGAACAGAGTTTTTGTATGCCATTAAAGTTAAACTGGTATATATTCAAATTAGAGTGTTATAACTTTAGGGTGTTAATTTAATTCCCATGGCAACCACAAAGAAAACAGCTATAGAATATACACAAAAAGAAGTGAGAAAGGAATTCAAACATTTCACTACAAAAAAATCAGCTATACACAAAGGAAGGTAGCAATGCAGGAAATGAGAGCCAAAAAGCTATAAAGTATATATAAAACAAAGAGTAAAATGTCAGTAATTACTTTAAATGTAAGTGGATAAAAGTTTCTAACCAAAAGACAGAGACTGGCAGAATGGATAAAAATACATGATTCAACTATGTATACACTGGGTTCAAGAGACTTACTTTAGATTCAGAGACACAAATACATTGACAGTAAAAGGGTGGAAAAGATATTTTATGCAAATAGTAAACAAAAGAGAGCAAGGGTGGCTATACTGGTATCATACAAAATAGACTCTAAATCAAAAAAGTTATAAGAGACAAAAAAGGACATTATATGTTAATAAAATGTTTAATACAACAAGAAGATATAATAATTATAAACATCTATGTACCTAATAACAAGTCATAAAATACAGAAGCAAAAATTGACAGAATTAAAGGGAGAAATAATAGATAGTTCTACAATAATAGTTGGAGAATTCAGTACCCTACTCTCAATGGATAGAACAACCAGACAGAAGATAAATAAGAAAATAGAAAACACAATAAACCAACTAGGTCTAACAGACATATACAGAACACTCTACCCAATAACAATAACATAAGCATTCTCCTCAAGCACACAGGGACATTTTCCAGGACAGCCCATTATGTTAGCTACAAATTAAGTCTCAATGATTTTGAAAGATGTACACCACACAAAGTATTTTTTCCTACCACAATGGGATAAAGTTAAATACTAATAACAGAAATAAAACTGGAATATTCAAAACTTTAACAGCATATGTTTTTTTTCCTGAGACAGAGTCTCACTTTGTCACCCAGGCTGGAGTGCAGTGGTGGGATCTTGGCTCACTGCAACCTCTGCTTCCTAGGTTCAAGTGATTCTCCTGCCTCTCAGCCTCCTGAGTAGCTAGGACAACAGGCGCACACCACTATTACCAGATATTTTTTGTATTTTTAGTAAAGACAGGGTTTCACCATATTAACCAGGCTGCTCTTGATCCCCTGACCTCAAGTGATCCACCCTCCTCGGCCTCTCAAAATGCTGGGATTCAGGCATGAGCCACCATGGCAGACCTAAATAGCATACTTTTAAACAACCAATGGGTCAAAGAAGAAGTCTTAGAAATTAATGAAAACGAAACACAACCTACCAAAACCTATGTGATATCGTGAAAGCTGTGCTAAAATTAAAATTTTTAACTGTAAATGCTTACATTAAAAAAAAAGAAATATCTCAAATCAGCAACTTCATCTTACAAAGAATTATAAAAAAAAGAATACATTAGACCCAAGCTGGCCAGAACAAAGGAAACAATAAACATAGATAAATGAAATAGAGACTAGAAAAACAATAAAGAAAATCAATAAACCAAAAGTTGACTCTTAGAAAAGGTTGACGAAACAGACAAACCTTTAGATAAATGAACTAATGAGAAAGAATACTCGAATTAATAAAATCAGAAGCGAAAATGGGAACATTGCTACTGATTCTACAGAAAAAAACGGACTGTAGAAGAGTACCATGAACAATTGTATGCCAAGACATTGGATATCTAGATGAAATGGACAAATTTGTGGAAACACAAAAGTACCAAGACTAGATCACAAAGAAATGAAACGGAATAGAGCTATAACTAGTAAGGAGGTTGAATCAGTAATCAAAAATCTTTCAACAACAACAAAAAAGCCCAGGATCCGATGGCTTCACTAGTGAATTCTAACAAACATTTAAAGAACTAGTACCAATCCTTCTGAAACTGTTCCAAAAAAATAAAGAGGAAGGAACACTTCCTAATTCTATGAGGCATTACTTTGATGCCAAAGACAAAGAAAAAGAAAACTATAGACCATTATTTCTTCTGAACATTAGTGTAAAAATCATCAACAAAATGCTAGTATGTTCAGCAGCATATTAAAAGGATTTTGTACCTTGGCCAACGGGGATTTAGTTGTTCAGTGAAAGAATGGTTCAACACACAAAAATCGATCAATGTTATAGGCCACATTAACAGAATGAAGGGGAAAAGCCACATAATCACATAATTATTTTAGTTGATGCCAGAAAAAGCATTTGAAAAAATCCAATACGCTTTTATGATTTAAAAAAAATACTCCACAAACTAAGAATAGAAGGAAACTACCTCAACATGATAAAAGCCACATATGAAAAACCCACAGCCAACATCATACTGAAAGGTGAAAGATTTAAAGTTTTTTCTCTAAAATCAGGAAGAAGGCAAGGATGTCTGCTTTTGCCACTCCTATTCAACAAGGTACTAGAAGACTGTGCTCATTGCTAGCTACAGCAATTAGGCAATTATTAAATAATAGAAACAAAAGACATCCAAATTGAAGAAGTAAGTAAAATTATCCCTGTTCACAGACGATGTGATCTTACATGTAGAAACCCTTAAAAATTAAAAAAAAAAAAACTGTAAGAAATAATAAATGAATTCAGCAAAGCAGCAAGATGCAAAGTCAATACATAAAATTGATTTGCGTTTTACCAACAATGAAGTATTTGGAAAGGAAACTATGAAAACAATTCATTTGTAATATCAAAAAAATACTTAGGAATTAGCTTAACCAAGGAGATGAAGAACTTGTACAATGAAAACTACAATAACATTGCTGAAATAAAGTAATAAGACATAAATAAGTGGAAACACATTCCATGTCCATAGTTTTGAGGACTTAATATTGTTAACATGTGCAAAGTGATCTACAGATTCAATGCAATTCCTCTCAAAATCCCAATAATGTTTTTTGCAGAAACAGAAAAACCCATCCTAAAATTCACGTAGAATTTCAAGGGACCACCGAATTGCCAAAACAATTTTGAAAAAGAAGAACAAAGCTGAGGGATTCATAATTGTTTATTTTAAAACTAAAGGTACAGTAATCAAAACTGTGTTATAGGCATAAAGACCAATATATAGACCCATGGAATAGAATAGAATGCCCAGAAATAAACCCACAGTCATATAGTCAAATGATTTTTGATCATTCAGTGGGGAAAAGGCAGTCTTTTCAACAAATGGTGATGAAAATATTAGATATCCACATGCAAAAGAATGAAGTTGGACTCTTACCTAAGACAATACACAAAAATTAACTTGAAATGCATTAAAGACCTAAAACTATAAAATTATTAGAAGAAAACATAAGTCAAAAGCTTCATGACATTGGATTCGTCAGTGATTTCTTGGACATAACACCCAAGGTATAGGCAATAACAGAAAAAAATAGAGAAATTGACCCTCATAAAAATTTAAAATTGCTGTACATCAGAAGACTGATATATCAACAGAGAAAAAAGATAACACACAGAATGAGAGAAAATATCTGCAAATAACATACCTGATAAGGGGGTTAGTATCCAAAATATGTAGAGAATTTCTGAAACTCAACAACAAAGAACAACCTGATTCAAAAATGAGCAAAGGACTTGAATAAACATTTATCCAAAAAAAAAAAAAAAAAGATGTACAAATGGCCAATAAGCACACGAAAAAATACTCAGCATTGTTAATCATTAGGGAAGGGCAAATCAAAACTACACTGAGTACTGCCTCACACCTGTTAGGAGGGCTGCTGTCACAGAAACAGAAAATAACAAATGTTGGTGAGGATGTGGGAAAATGGAACCCTTGTTTACAATTGATGGGACTGTGAAATGCTGTAGCCACTATGGAAAACAATACAGCTTTTTTTCATCAAAAAATTAAAAATAGAATTATCATATGATCCAGCAACTCCACTTCTGGATGTACGCAAAGAAAAAAAAAGAAAAACACTGACAGCAAGGTTTCGAAGAGATGGGTACACCCATGCACCCATGTTTGTAGCAGCATTATTCACAATAACCGAAATGTGGAAACAACTAAAGTGTACATTGACAAATGAGTGGATAAGCAAAATATGGCATATATATATATAAAATTATTCAGCCTTAAAAAGGAAGGAAATTCTGACATATGCTTCAACATGGATTAATGTTGGGGACATTGTGGCAAGTAAAATAAGCCAGCCACAAAAAGAAAAATAATTTATGATTCCACTTATATGAGATATCTGTAATAGTCAAAAAATTATAGAGACAAAGTGTAATGGTTGTTGCCAGGGGCTATGGGGAGCAGGGAATAGCGAGTTATTGTTTAATAGGTAGAGAGTTTCAATATTACAGGAAGAAAAGAGTTAGGGAGATAGAGGGTGGTGATGGTTCTATAACATTATGAATGCATTTAATACCACTAAACCAGACTTTAAAATGGTTAAGCTATAAATGTTATGTTATATATATTTTACCACAATAAAAAAAAATGAGAAAATATTTTTTAAAAATTAAATGAGCATTAGGAAAAATAGCTAATGCATACGAGGCTTAATACCTAAGTGATGGGTTGGTAGGTGCAGCAAACCACTATGGCACATGTTTACCTATGTAACAAACCTGCACATCATGTTTATGTACCCTGAAACTTAAAAATGAAAAAAATAATAAATGAAATTTAAAACTACAGAAAAAGTGGTTAATAGTGTACCCTACTTCATAAGGCTGATATGGAAATTAGATAAATTCAAGTGCTTAGGACGGGGCCCAACAGAGAGAAAACTCTTGGAAAGTTAGCAAATACGATCGTCACAGGATCTTCCACGTATAACGGAGACCTCATAGGGACACAAGTACAGGTAAACTGTGGAATATTTGAAAATGCTACACTTGAGAAAATATTATATTTTATAATAGAAAACAAGTATCTGTATAAGAGTTTTCTCACCACAAACACTGTCAATTATGAAAGCTTGCTACATAAACATGTTCACTGAAAGTGACTCAGTGGTATACATTCCACGTGCAGCATGTGTTAACAATAGCCACTTATTTCTGATGACTGATGAAACTGATTTTAATTGTTGAAGCTTTTCGGTAAATATGTCTGACGACAGTGTTTGTGGCTTTATATCTCTTCTCTCATGTCTGCATCTGCTGAGTGACACATTGGGCAGGGATAACTCCAGATCTGATGGACTTGCTTGCTGTGCCATCACCCTGGCGATAAAATTTATGAACTCAAGAACATGTATGAAACTATGTGTCCACATTCCTAGGACAGTGAAAAGCTGGTGTTAATTTCCTGTATTTGGTGACTCCATCAAAAACGAAAGGGAGCCAGCATTTTTTAAGTACCTTCATTTATTAGGCTTATTGATTTCTTATTAAAAAATAAATAGAACTGAAATGTTAAGTATCCCCTCCCATTTTCACAAATAGCTAAAGAAGTTGTACAGAATAACACACCAAGTGTAAAATAGCCAAGATTCCAGCCTAGGCCTGCCTGATAAAAAGCCTACGGTGAATTCAGAGCATCCCACTGCCTGTCATTCTCTTGCTTCTTTCAGGGCTGGCAAGGCTACCTAAATGCATATGCCAGAACCCAATGAAGCACTCATGTCTCAGGCTTCTTTTTGTTCCATATATGCCAAGTGAGGCTTACGATACTTTTACTTAGGATGTTATGCTTTCATAAAAAGTTCCACTTACCAAGTTGACACAAATGAGCATATCAATTCATACCACTAAAAGTTCTTTGTACTGAGAATTCTAAATTCCATTTTGTAAATAATCAAGAGCCTGATTCATGGGGTAAATAGTCAAGTATAAAATTTCATCTTCTAGTCCCAGGTCATTTTGTTCAGGTGAGCATCATGCTGTTGAAATGAGGTCTCCTGTTTCCAGGTGAGACTATTAAGGAAAGTTTGTTTGGTTTGTTTTGATTTGATTAGCCAGAGGTTGTACGTTTTAGTTTTGTATTTCCCACCTTTTTGAGAACATTACTATTTGGAGTGCATTTCCTCTCTGTTGAATAACTTCTTGCCTTCCAGGTTAATTTTAAAGTATTTATTTTAAGTTTTTAGATGAAAATTGTCCCTCATATTAAGAACAGAAAACTTCTGCATTTAATGAAAATGATGCATATTATTTGCAAAATTCTTATTGCAGGTCATCATTTCTAAAATTATCCACCCATAAGCAATAAAAGGAATGCCACTATCAATTTTAGCAAGATAAGAGCCTGTCTTGGTATATTTGCTCCCGTACCCTCCTGCTGTGTTAGAAAGACTCCAAAGTACAAATGGATCGTGCTCAGCATCTGGATGAGTACTCAGACATGTGGTCAAATATCCAGGCTTTCCTAAGCATCCAGATGTTTGACAGCTTCTACATATGCGTATTTGCTTCTTATGCTTCGGGTAGCAAAGTAAACATGAGTTTATTGTTTCCTTGCACAGTGACTCTGCTCCTGAAGTGTATACAAACTCAATTTAGGCAGGTCTAATTATATCTTAAATGCACTACTGGAGTTTACTATTTAAAGAAAATCCATAGGGAATTCTTTTGTAAAGTGAAGCATCCCCTTAAAAAGGTAATAACAACTACATAATTAACTTGTTACACGTTTGTTTTCTTTTTTAATGTGGGTACATGCATTTTTAATTGCCATATAACTATTCACTATATATATAACATGGTATTGCAGAATTAGAGATGTTGTTGCCACTTCCTATCTACCAGTATTAACAGGGGAGGGAAAAATCATCCACAAGCACATTTACCAGTCCTTGCAAAGTAGAAAGGTTTGCACATGAAATTTTATGGATTTGATATAGAATGAGTTGACAGTAGTCTTTACATTTAAAACTTCTGGTATTAAACATTGTAAGTGAGGATGACAGAGTGTAAGGATGAGAATCCACTTGAGGATATTAAATCTTGTGTTTGTAAAGGCAGTGACAAGAGTATGAAGTATGAAGCCATCAGATATGAGGAATGAGTGATGCTTCTTTAGATTTATCACATCCTATAATTTACTGAAGAAAGCTCTCAGAATATCCCAATGAACACTGAAAACTGCAATTATTTTCCTTTGCTTTTCTTTCATCAAGGAAAATGCAAATAAACTCTAAAATGATTCACAGAGACTAACGACCCTCATCAATCTGCCCATGACTGAAAAGAAAAAGCAAGAGTAGTTAAACACCTACACTGAATCTTAACAGAGGGATAATAACATAGTAAGTTGCCCTGAAAAAGTATTTCAGATATTAGAGGACAGAATTTTTCAAGTTAAAGGTAATGATTATGCCTGAAAAAAACCATGCCTCTATCTACAATTAAGGAAGGAAAGAACTTTCCATATTTTTATGCTAACATTGATATCTAACCAAGTGGTCCAGGCCATACCACAGAACTCTGTACAATTTTGTTTGAAGACCCAGCAGACATCCTACGAGCTATCAATGAGCTATACTCAACCAGGTCCACACTGATGTTTAGCTCTTATGCCCTTTGAGTTTCAGCAAGGTATATTCAACTGAGAGAGAAAGAGAAACAAGATAGTATGATAAACTTTACCGGGTTTCTGGAAGATAAAAGAAGCCAAAATGTTTGTTAGTAGAAGGAAGAACACCCTTCCCTTACTATCTTTCCATGCTTTGATCATTTCCACCATTTGAAACCTGGACCAAACACCTCCTCCTTCCTGGAATAAACTTTCTTTCCTCAGTCCTGTCTACTTGACATTGTATATTCTCCATTACTTATTTATTCAACAAGATTTACGAAGGACCCGATATGGATGAGGTATTCTTTTTTAGGAGCTGAAGATATAACAATGAACAAAATAGCCCAAATCTCTGTTCTTATGGAGTTCATGTTTTCGTGGGGAAGACCTGGAGTAAACAAACAGGAAAATCAAGATACTACAAGTAAAAGGAAAGCAAGAAAAAGGAATAGGTATAAAGGAGTGTTTAGATAGTATATTTAGAGAAGTCCACTGAAAAGGGTGGCAGAGACTTGAATGGAATGAGTTGACAAGGCATGTAAAGATTAGGGAAAAGAACATGCCAGGCAGGTGGAGCTTGAAGGACAAAAGCTTTGGGCAGGAGCATACCTGGTGTGACAAGGAAGGGCCAGAAGATGAGCAACTGAAGGAGGGCAAGCCGGGGATGGGGGAAGTGGAGAAAAATGAGGCACCAATTGAACTGTAAATTTCTTAAGAATAGAACGCAAAGCTGATTCAGTGACAGCACTTGATAAAGTAATAGTTGATGGCAAATCATCAGTAAATGAAAGGAGATAGCCCATTAGCTATATAATGCTAATATTGACATGTTCATGGAATCATGGAAATGGCACCAAAATTCAAACAAGGTGCAGGATCTGACTTTAGAATGGACTAGAGTAGAGATTAATAGGATGGGGAGTTGTAGGAAGCAGGTGAAGTTATTCAAGTAAAACACACTAGAGCCCTAAACCAAACAGAGACAGCATGAATAGGAAAAGGGCCTGGACTAGAACAATATAGAGAACTTAGAGGTTAAACCAAAACTGTAAGCCCTGTGTAATTGGTCTGTGCCCCCCAGAAATGCCTGGGAGGGCTCTCCTCAACAGGTTAGAAGCATTCCACCCCTTCAACTACTACACAGCTGCAGGTTACCTGCCTCCTGCCAGACATGGTTTGCTTTGTTCATGGTTCCCATTGGCTCATTGCCTCTCTGACTGAGCCCTGCCATCTTGCTCTGGCCTACTTATCCCAACTCTGGATTTCCCACTTGATCTCTGATCCTGTGGATTTCTATAGATTTTCATATATTTCCCTGGGTTCTGCTTACTTCCTCCTCTAATTTTTCCAAGTCCAGTCCCTTAACTCATGCAGTTTTAACTCAAATATATATTAAATGCTTCCTATATTTTAGCCTGTGTGCTGGGGACTTGAGTCCCAAAAATGAATGAGGCATTGCCCTGCCCTGGAAGAATTTCATGGTCCACAGTATGGTATCTTCTACAACCTCTGACTGACTCCAGAAGAAGAAAATAATCTTGAAATCATGGTGAAATTGCTGAATTAGAAGATGAGAGAGAAATAGGTTAATTCATAATTTTTTAAGTTCCCACTTTAAGACATATCCACGTAAGAAAATGGGTCTATCTATAAGTCATTTTTTTCTCTTGGAGACCACAAATGAGATGATCAAAAACTATTTTCAATATAGGTTGCTACCGATCATGCCCATATATTGAATATTGTTTTGGTATGGCACAAAGCCAAAGGCTGGAAGCAATAGTGTAGGTCCCACTATTCCCAATGCAGGCATACACACCAGGGGTTACATCTAAAATGAGAAGACACATCGTGCCTCTGCAAAGTAGATTAGAGAAAAATTTTCCAAGCTGTAAATGGCAGCTTGACAAACAACATTACAGGCTGGATTCAATGAAAACTCTGCAGACCTGGCTCCCTCCAGGGCTATAAATCACAATGAATACACAGAACATTAATGGGAAATGGAGAACAGAAAAGAGACTGTGCAAGTGTTACAGGCCCTCCAGCCTTGGCTCACTAAAGACTAATTGAGGGAGATTCAGTGCTGCAAGGTCTCAGCATTATGGGAAAACCTGGAAAGCCCTTCTCATGAAAGAACACTGCCCAAGAGTCTTACCAAAGAAATGGAAGCTCCACAGCAAAACAGCTTACAGGGGAGACCAGAAGGGTAGAAAGTAAAAGAGGACCACCCCTAGGAGTGCAGGGCAGGAGGGAGGACTCACTCTGGTTCTCACTCCCCAACCCTTATTCTCCTGATGTTATTTTTTTAAATTAGGTGAAATTCAGTACAAATAACACCAAATGCAACCTTAAAAGAAAGAGAAATACCAACATATTATGTCAGAGGAGTGTTATGCAGAAGTGAAGAAGGGCTGTGGGAGGCATTCCTGCCTCTCTGACTTCATGATAATAATGACTGGAGAATTTGTGAGTTAATTACACCTCTATGAATCTGGAGGTTTCTCTGCCTCAGGCTGTTAACCCATCTGCATCTCTCCCTTAGGCTCCTTTCTGAGTCACTTTATGGCCTTGACCTATAACCCACAGCAGAGGAGAACTGGATGCCCAGGGGCACTGTAGCCAGGCAGGGATGCTCATACCACTGGCTGAGGCAACTGGGCCGTGTGAGGAGGTTGGGAAGCTTGTCAGTTTGCAGAGTCCAAGAAAGAGTTATGGAGAGCTCTAGGTTAGAGGTCTAGCTGTGTCCTTCAAACCCCGCCCCCCCACACTGTCAGGACAAACATTTACTTGACTTACTTCTGCAATTTTTTTTTATCTTGAGCTGTTTATTCATTTATTCACTCATCAAATATTCACGAAGGACCTACCAGGTATGCTGTGAGCTAGAGGCACGGCATACATTAAATAACAGCTGTACACAAAGATTCTCATATAGTCCCCATCCCTGTCTGTGATGATTATTTAAAATTATTTTTCTAGTTAAATCTGGTGGAGAATGTGCGATACTATGCAAATACAGTCAATCTGCTACCTTAAGTTTCCCTAATGGGATGCAAGTTACCTCACCCACAATTTATGAAATTGTACATACAGTAATGATGTCAATGTAACACAGAAGTTAGAGATTATTTTTCTCAAATAATAGCAGCTCAGCATACAACACATTGGCCTACCTGAATGCACCAAGACTGAAGGAATGCAGTACTGCCATGTCCACCTTCTTCATTTTGGATACTTGCTCTTCCTTGGAAGTTACTTAGGCAGATCTTCCCAGTCTTGTGTAGAAGACAAAAACATAGATGATGAACAAAGTAATCCATCATTAGCGTCACCATATTGTATGCAAAGCCAGCACCTCTGTCTACCTGTGATATGTGACAGGGTGACCTTGTCTCCATAATGCAGCAGCCTGAACACTTACCAACATCCCAGGCTAGCAAGCTCTCTTCACCTACGTGTAAGTGAAGGCCAGGATTACTCTATCATCTCCTTATTAGAATTTGACACGTCTTTTTGACAGTACTTCTATCTTACTAAAATTGTTTTCATTAGGTCTCTGTTTACAAAGTTTCATAGGTTTAGAATGGTTGGGTCTAATTCTATTTTTATCATAAGCCCTGTTCTTTTCAGTGTGAAATCTTTCCCCAAACTAGGTTTTCCAGCAATGTATATATGGCACTGTGGCAGGAAAGCCCATATTTAAGTGGATAGAGTTTACCCATCCTGCCTTTTCAAAAGCACAATATATTCTGCATGGTAATGCAGTCTTTTCAAGTGAAAGACATTAACAACACAAACTAAGTTTGGGGGTGTCATCTGCAGGTCCCATAAATCAGAAGGATAATTGGATAAAACTTGCAGTAGGTCATTGTTGGGAGTATTCTTCATCCAATCAAACTTTTGTACTCTATCCAGCTATATTAAAGATATCTTTAAGCTTTACAAACGTATTTATCAAAAGTTCAAATTTTTAAAATTAGCCTAAATTTTAATAAAGGAAACTATGCAGTAGCTTAGATAGAAAAACAATGTTACATGGTGCTAAAGTTAGAAACAAATTCTGCAGGTATTACTATAGAGCAAACAATCTTTTATTAAAAATATAAGATAGGCCGGGCGCGGTGGCTCACGCCTGTAATCCCAGCACTTTGGGAGGCCGAGGCGGGCGGATCACAAGGTAAAGAGATAGAGACCATCTTGAACAACATGGTGAAACCCCGTCTCTACTAAAAATACAAAAAATAGCTGGGCATGGTGGCATGTGCCTGTGGTCCCAACTACT
>NW_016107945.1:815824-830084 GCF_001604975.1 Cebus imitator
ACATACACATATGATAATCTGATTTAATAATTATAAACTTTCTTTATGTATTTTGACATTTTCTCAGCATGTAACACCTATAACATTGGGATCATTGTATCTTTTCCTGTTTTAAACCCATAGTAAAATTCCAAATATTTTTCAGAATTAAAAGATTTAATTCTTTACCTTATCTGAGAGGAAAAAAACAAAGTCTTTTAACTGTCTACTCACAATACAGAACACTTCCTATACCAGATATGTGGGGAGTTTTCCCTATACACAAAGCAAGTGATCAGTTCTACAGCAGACACCCCCTGGGTGTCCTCTAATTCAATTCAGTTCTGATACTATCTACCTGGAGATAGCGTCAGATCCCACAGATCTCGTGGCTCCATCCCACAAGAGTGCCCCAAATTTCAGATGCCAATTGCAAGCTTTAGGTTTGTACCTGTGCTTCCAACCAGTCAGTTATAGATTAG
Source organism: Cebus imitator (assembly GCF_001604975.1). Lineage (NCBI taxonomy): Eukaryota > Metazoa > Chordata > Mammalia > Primates > Cebidae > Cebus > Cebus imitator. The sequence continues at coordinate 816,286 of NW_016107945.1, forward strand.
AGTTCCCATGACCTTCTCCTTGGGCTCAATTAATTTGCTGGAATGGCTTACAGAACTCAGGGAAACACTTATGTCATTTACCAGTTTATTATGAAGGATATTACAAACGATACAGATGAAGAGATGCGTACAGCAACGTTATGTAGGAAGGGATGCCAAGATTCTATGCCCTTCCTGGGCACACCATCCTCTAAGAACCTACACATATTCAGTTATACAGAAGATCTCCAAACCTTGTCCTTTTTTATTTGTAGGGAGGGTGCTTCATTACATAGACATGATTGATTCAATCATTGGCCACTGACGATCAACTTAACCTTCAGCCCCTTTCCCTTCCTTGGAGGTTGCATGGTAGGACTAAAACTCCCAACCCTCTAACCCTGTGTTGGTCTTTCTGGTGACCAGCCTCCATCCTGAAGCTATCTAGGGGTAGGGGCTTCCAGCCACCAGTCAACTCATACAAAAAGACACTTATCACTTTAAAGATTCTAAGAATTTTAGGAGTTGTATGCCAGGAAACAGGAGGAAAACCAAATATACTGTGTATTTCACAGTTATCACATCTTATTATACACAGGATTCCCACATCTTGATCTTTCCTACATCTCTAGGCTAATTCCTGCACCAGTTTCCCTTAAAGGTGCCCACATATGCACCAATTCATGTGCACATACACACATGCACACACACACAGTTACATGCTGTACTCCAGCAGCACTAAACCATTCGTATTTTCCATGCACACTATCTCTGTGACTTTAGAAATGATATTCCTTCTATTTGAAAATCCCAGTTCTACAACTTCCCTTCACCTTGGTAATTCCTATCCATTCATTAATTCTTAGGTTGCTCTAGAAAGTTTTCCCTGACTCTCCAGGAGTTGTTACATTCCCTTCCTTTGTGTTCTGGGGTTCAACACAGCTCAGAGGAATGGTCTGTAGCAATGGATGGTCTATAACAGTGTTCACCACACTCTTCTACAGTTGTTGGTTTCCATACATTTATTTTTGTTAGATTGAAAACTACATAAGAATAGGAACTATTTGTTAGTAGTCTGTGTATTTCCTAGTATGTATCACAGTGCTTAGCATATAGGAGATGTTCAATACCTATGTGAATAACCTGACCATTCAATCTAAGGAAGCCAGAAGCAGTTCTCCACATGTATTCCTGTTTTATTGTCTTTATAGGATTTATCACTATTTGATGTTTGCTGGCTTCTTACTGTCTTTCATTATTGGTTTATTATACACCAGAACATAAACTCCTTAAGAGTGGATCCTTATTGTTTTGTTCATCACTTTAGCCGCAGTGCCGAGAACAAAATAGGTATTCAGTGCCTGGATCAAAAGAGATGCAAGATAAAACTATCAACTGCATGAAATGAATGAGTAGATTCAGATTTTTCTCTCCTGTACTAATAGCAAGCTTTTTAATAAATTAGGATATAGGTTCAGTGCTTCCAGTGGAGACATTAAAATACTCTGGTTTCAATTAATCTTGTAATTCTAGCAGTATTAAATTCCAAAAACAATTTTTCACTCATTTGGAAGATCTATAAAGGCAAGTGTAATTAAGTAATCTGGAACACAAGTTTCAAAGTCTAAAATAAAGTGATTATTTGCTCATTTTGTGCCTCTTTTTTTTTTTTACTCTTCTTCATTTTTTTTCTGAGATTCATTTACCCTTCTGAGTGTTGGCTAATCAACCATTTATGTTATTAAAGCAAACGTGCTAATCTAATATCAAAGCAGTATAATCATTAACATTAAAGAATAACAGTATAACATGAGTTGTAGCCAACATTAAAAATGAATAAGATCATTTAACAGGAACTACTGCAAAGACCTAGCCAGTTATTCAACACTAACATATTTTAATTAAAAAGTAATTTAGTAATAACTGAGTCATTCACTAGTGGTCTCTAGAGACAAAAAAAATAAAAACTAATGCCTTCAAATAGCTTCTTATAACATTTTAAATCAACTGAGCCTAGGCAAACTAAGACATAGTTATCAGTCCCTCCTCAGACCTCACATGAGTTTTTGACTTTTGACACATATTTTGCTTTTAAAGCACTGTGTCCAGTTTATGTTTAAACATAACAGTGGCTCATGCCTATAATCCCAGCAACTTGGAATGTTGAGGAAGGGGGAATCACTTAAAGCCAAGAGTTCAAGACCAGCCTGAACAGCAGAGTAAGACCTCATGTAGTACGTGCCTGTTGTCCTTGCTACTCAGGAGGCTGAAGCGGGAGGATTGCTTGAGCCTAGGAGTTCAAGGCTGCATTGAGCTATGATCATGCCAATGCACACCAGCCTGGGTGACAGAATGAGTTTCTGTCTCTGAGAAAAAAAAAATGCATTAATCAAGTATTTCTTGAGTGCCCACTAGGTTCAGTGCCCTAGCTCATTCCTGACTTCATTCATGCTTAAGTGAGAGGACCTAAAGTAGGTAGAATAGAATGAGAGCCTAAAAGGTTACAAGAGAGGAAGGGATTTATCTCCAATGGCAACTGAAGAAAGCTTCCAGAGATGGAGACACTGGAGGTGGTTCTAGCATCGCAAAGGTCTTGGTCAGTCTGGCTAGATTTTATGGGGTCAGGTAGATGAATAGAAGCTCAAAGGAAGATTGAAACAGACAGAGAGGAACCTAGTTTTCTGAGTAGAGTCATTTGAATTTTATGCTGTAAGTGATTGGAAACTGAAAGGAGGTCCTTAAGTAGCACAATGACCTGATCAAATTTGGTTTTGAGAAAGACGATTCTGACTGCGTCTTCAGGGAAAACTGGAATAGAGAAGGAATAGTAGAGGACAGGAAGGAATGGAGGCTGCTGCATTGCCCAGAAGCTACATAATGAGCATCAGGACTAAAACAGAGGCAGACAAGACGGAGAAGAAAAACCAAATTCAGAGAACATTTCTGGGCCAAGCCATCAAGAGGTGATATTTGAGGTGAGAGACTGGAGGTGAGGATGTCTGCTCTTTCTGACTTCAGGGTATGGTCAGATAGTGATGGTATCAGCCAAGACTAAGAACATATGGTGTTCAACCATTTCAGAGGAAAGATAGGCTGGTTTTAAATATATTACATTTGATTCATTTGGAGACCATCAGAAGATATTGGAAATATTTATCTCTAGTCCAGGAGATGTGAGAGTCTAGATTTGGAGATCATGGTTATGTAGGGAAAACAAAGGGACCTCATGAGGTAGAGAGTGAAAAAAAGTGCATAAGGAAAGAGTAGCCACCATTATGATGAGCAAAACACTCTGAAAACAGACCCGCTATTAACACTCTTCATTTTTGTATTAAGCCCCTAGGAACCTTCATTTAAAGCAGTGCTTCTGTTAAAATTTAGACTTGAGGCATTTCATCAGGTGCCTTCCCAGGACATGGCTTAACACCTGCATCTTCTTCAATGCTAGCATTAACTGGTTAGAGTATTAGCTTACAGCAGTCTTCATCCAAAGTCCTGGTGGTCCTGGCTGATGAAAGCAAACTTAGGGATGGAGTCTTCTTGTTTTGAAAGAGCTATAGATTAACATTACACTGAGGACTTGTTGAAATTAATTGTTTTAAAGGGCTCACTGGGAACCATTCCTAAACCTAATCTAGGATTAAAAAAAAAAAAACAGAATCTTTAGGGTGATTGCAATCGCCTGCTGCTGCCAGTTTTCCCGAAGGACAAAGGGATGGAATTCTCCAAGAAATGGAGCACCTTGGAAGGTTTAGTTTTTTTATCTACAAAAATATCATTGTTTGCAGGAAATTAACATCTTCCCCAAATGTCAGTTGTCTTTCCAGTAATTACTGGGTCAATCAAAATTGCCTTCTAATGCATCAAAGGGAATGTCCTGCTCTTGACAACCAGTCACCTAAGCTAATATGAACTGTAAGCAGTCAGTCTTTACCCTTAAGCTTCTTACATAAATTATCCTGGCCAAATACCTAGCAACAAATATCAATATAGGTGTTCAACCACTGGCACAAGCATCGGCATCATTAGGACACAATGACTTCAAAGGACAAGGTAATTAAACAAAAAAACACTTTAGGTTACCCACATGTGTGAACTTCCCTTGATAGGTCATCAACTGATAGCTCTAGAGAGATAGATGACAGACAGACACACACACACACACACACACACACACACACTCCTCAAAGTTTGGAGTTTGCAGCAGATGAGGGCAGGAAGGCAAAAGAGAAGAATTAATTGCTTGGAAAAAGCTCCATGAAAAAAATTCATCTGAAATGAAGGATTACTCTTTCTCTTGACTCAGTAATATTCAGAACTATAGAGAAATGAAATAAAATCTTAACATGATTTGACTCTAGCCAGAGCCCGAATTCATTTTTATGTTTTTTTCAACTGCCAACAACTTTTTTTTTAATTATAAGTTGAAAATTTCTAACCGCAATAGTGACTAGCAGCTTTTTATAAGACTGACATTTCAGATGAACAAAAACATTATTCAAGGAGATTCTCTTTCCAGCAGACAAAATGTGATCAAAGCAAATAATGACATTCAACTTGTATGAATCAGGTCCTAGCCTACAAACGTTCAGTGCGTTCTGCATGACAATAGTCATCCTACTGCCCACCTTCCTGCCAGCACACTGTCTCTCCTCAATACCCAAAGATTTCAATTAAGTAATAGTATCAATTATAAGCCATATGCTTTTCTTAATATTTTGAATGCTCAACATTTGATTGAGAGGCAGGGAAAGATAGAACTATTATGCCCCTAACTTCCTTAGTAATATTCTTACTTTATGGCCAATTCTTTACACGCAGTGCTAAAGTCAGAAAATAAGATAAATTCAAAGTCTCTTCTCCCAGCTTTGGCTTACATGCCAGAAAAAGTAAAAAGTGATCTAATTCCCTCTATTGTCATACTATTCCAAAGACATTCAAGCCAGACATTTAACAAAATTGGAGAAAAAGATGGCAATTTTACCAAAACTGTTGCAACATAATTGATGCTCTAGATTTTCCAGCAAGAAGAAATTGAGCAGCTGAACAAGATAAGCAAGCATTACAGGGTTTTATATCCTACAAACTTATAAATAAAAACATTTCAGCCAGACGCGGCAGCTCACACCTGTAATCCTAGCACTTTGTGGGACTGAAGCAGGCAGATCACATGAGGTCAGGAGTTCGAGACCAGCCTGACCAACATGGCAAAACCCCATCTCTACTAAAAATACAAAAAAAAAAAAAAAAAAAAAAAAAATTAGCCAGGCATGATGGTAGGTGCCAGTAATCCCAGCTACTTGGGAGGCTGAGGCAGGAGAATTGCTTGAACCCGGGAGGCAGAGGTTGCAGTGAGCTGAGATCGCGCCACTGCACTCTAGCCTGGGCCACAAGAGTGAAACTCCATCTCAAAAAAAAAAAGTTCAAGTGTTCTGAATTTCCATTTAAGTGTATTTTGGAAAGTATATAAAAATCAAACATGATTCTTCCCATATCTGCTGTTTTGGTTTCCTTTATTGCCAGTAAACAATATCAAATCCCACATTGTTTCTCATCTCCTCAAAGACATTCTTGGAAGCTTGTCCCTTCATGGCCACATGGAGGACCAGGGCTGAGTAGCTGTGGGTTGGCACTTGGCAGTGAGCAGAATAGTACTCACTTGAAGGTTCTTATAATTATGGAAAATCATCTAATGAGGATATGATATATTTATAGTTTCAAGCTTCTGCTTTTAGCATGCATCAGGGAATGCCTTGTTCTTAGCTTAGATTCTCATTCCTATTCCCTTGCCTAGAATAGACATACTTATGAGTCTTGTCCCAGTTTCCATGCCCTGATCCTCAGTTCATCTCCAGGTGCCCAGTTCCTTTTAGAGGGATCTTCCATTTCTGCCAAAACCTGCCGAGGGATAAGAGCAGCTGTGGTCAGAGCACGAGTCCAAACTTCTGCCTAAGGCCTTTGTCCTGGAATGTACTCCCCTTTTTTCGCAGAGTAAAAGCCAAAGTTCTTACAGTTACGTAAAAACTATGTAGGAACACAGGCTAGTCAGTGATTCCCAGCTATCCTCACCTCCTGTCCCTCTTGTTTTATCCAGTCTCCTTCAGCCACCCCAGTCTCCTTGTTCCTCATTCACATCTCAGAGCTTTTGTACCAACTGATCCATCTGTCTCGAAACTTCTTTCATTAGCTATCTGCTTGGCTCCCTTAATAACGTTGAGTTTGCTCCAAAAGGCCTACCCTGCTCCTATTTAAAGCCGGAAACCTTCCAGCTCTTCCCAGCGGCTTCATCCTCTTTTATCACCCTCTATAGCACTTATCTTCCAATGTTCTGTCTTTCTATATCCCAATGTACTTGTTCATTGTATTATCTGCTTGCCTCCACTAGAAACATCAAGTGGGCAGGGATATGTTTACTCAGTTCACTTCTGTATCCCAGCACTTAGAAGAGCACTTGGCTCATAGTAAGCACTCAGCAAATATTTAATGAGCGGACTTACTTTATTTAACAGAGTTAAAGTGATTTCTATGTATCAGGCACTGTTTTAAGCACTGTAAAAATACCAATTCATTTAAAGTCCGGTAACAGCCCTATTAAGAATGGGTTTTTCATTCCAGTTTTATAGAAAAAAAAATGAGGCACAGAGAGATTAAGTTAAATTGCACACATACCATAAGTGGCAGGGCCCCTCCGTGCTTCTGTCCACAGCTCTGCTAAATGAATGAATGAAACATACTGGAAACTAGCTTTTCTGCACTTTGTCCTTAGCATCCCACTCTGACCAAATTGATGATCCCCGTGTTTGGCATTGACCCAGTGAAGTCACTGTGCTGGGCCTTTGCTTCACCAAAATTTGTAGCTTCTTAGGGATTAGGAGCCATTATCAATGAGTAAGAAGCAATTAGGCCTTATCTACTGGGATAGGTCTACATTTTAGTAGAAGTATGAAAAGGATCAAAACAGAATATGTAAATTCAGAGCAAGGAACTAGTGAAGGTAGGACTGTGGAAATGAATCTCAAGCCCCTTGGATCAGTGGTAGACCCTCCTTCTCGTCTAGTTTGTCCTGCTTCTGCTAGGCTAAGGGCTGCCTCCACAGATCGCAGGAACCTGGAGCTTACCTGTGGGACAGACTGACATGTTTTTGCATACCAATTTATACAGCTAGCTGTAGCTTATTTGAATGATTACTTCAATGTTTGAGAAACGTTTAAGATGATTGAAAGGGGATAATTAGCATTTGAGAGGAGGCATATCTCTTACCAATTTTCCTTTGAGTCAATACTTAGAGAATCTCTGCTAACAAACTGTTGCCAAATAAAAATCCTGCTGGGCTTTCTTTAATTAATGAGATGACTTGATTGTAATTATTCTATTAATTGTTTAAATGCGAATGAATAAGTGCTATTAAGGATCTTGAAAAGTGTTTCCTCTTAAATAAACTAAATCGTCCCCCTTGTCCTCTCATTTCTGTTCTTAATTTGGCTAATAAATCCTCTTTTAATAAATTATACAAAAATAAGTGTCACCCAAACTCTAGTGGAATTATCACAAGTTCTGAATTAATGGAGTCTGAATGGAAGTGATGAATTGTATTAGTGTTCTGGAAGAAGATTAAATTCCATTGAATCCATACTTACTGTGCAAACAAGCAGGGTAAAATAACAAGAAGCTGTAAAAATGGGAACTTTCAACAGTGTAAATAATTTATAGTCTCTGATGGGCTACCAATCTTGGATATATAAATCTAGTCTTTGAATACTGTACTTTCAGTGACTGTAGATACTCTTTATTATGGGGGAAAAAATTTTGCTTTAATACAATTCTGTTCCCTGCCTACCAAGATATGGGGCTGGAGAATACTGTTATTTCAGTGACTTTAGAAACTCTTTATCATGGGGGAAAAATGCTTATTTTAATACAGTTCTATTCCCTGATTGACAAAATATGGAGCAGCAGAGTCTCCCCAGCTCCCACACCGAGATTCTTGGGGTATCCACCATGACAAAACGCTGTGAAGGACACAGCTGCACAGTCCTGCTACCTGTAGGTAGGCGTGAGAGCATTTCCTCCCTCAAGGCTTCATGACTGGCCTGGAACGTAAGCAAGGATGAAAAAGGGGGATGCAAACAAGAGCGAGGCTAGAGTTGTTTCCCTTTCAGCTTAGGAAATCTTTCAGAGCTCTCCTTGTTTCAAGAGGAGAATCCACCGCTGTGGGTTCCTTGTTCCTTTTTTCCTCAGCCCAGCCACCCCCATTCACTCTGAGCCAGGCTGTAAATTTACTTCCTGTACAACTTGCTCCAGGACTTCTTTTGTCTAGATTTTACAAAAGGTCAACTTGACACTTCTGTTATCACTTTACATCTATTTATTCAGGCATCCCATGCTGCTTAGGAAATAGTAAGAAATGCACTTTCTCTCTCTAATGCGTTCTTTTCTGGGCAGACTCTTAGCTCTGAACAGACAGTTATTTTTGCCCAGAGCTTACTTCTTGTTAATGTCCTGTAAATTCAATATATGGGTCTATATTTCCATGGCTTTGGTCACTAGTTGTGTACAGGATGCTTTCTTAGTTAAAATTCTGAATCGGTCCCCTCATATATCATTAAACTACTACCATGGTCTCCAAATCAAGTGTCATGTTGCAGGTAGGACTAAGTCTACAACCAAATAAAGGAGTAGGAGAGCAGGGGAGGATTTCAAGTTACAGTGGCAGATCAGTTCCCTCCTATACTAAGTGATTTTCCAAATCATTTCAAGCAATGGCAATTAATCCTGCTGTGGATGGAGGCTGTCACCTATCAGAGATTATTTGGCAGGTGTGTGTGCATAATAGGTGGCAAGCAGGCATGATGCATTAATTAAGATATATTGATGATGTGAGCAGAGGTACATGACAGCAGTAATATTCCAGATACTACTGAGGGCAAATAAGAGTGATGGCTTGTGTGCAATAGGAGTCATGTCTATCTGAGGTAAAGGCTAGACTTAGCAAGTGAGGCATTTTCTCTCCAGCAGGGAAACTTTAGAAAAACAAATGGGAGTCAGAACATGGCTTGGTGAATAACACAAGAGAGAAATGGATTATGATAGAAACAAAGGATACTCCCATGAATTCCTGGATTCGTCTGTCGGAATAATTCAACATTAAATCTAACTGCAAAATATTTGCTTCATGCTTAGGGAACATCAAAAAAAATTGTGTTCTAAAACCCCTGGAAACTGCCCAGGTAGTTCTCTTGTTTTTATCCTCAACTCTGTTTTTTTGTTTTTTTAAGCCACTATAGAAACATATTGATTCCTAATTCGTTGTTTAATGGTTCAAATGAACACCTAGCAGAAGAGCTCATTAAATTAGTTCAAGATTATCTCTGATCAGGCCCTTCATCTTACTCAATTTAAGAGTATACTTGATTTATGGCATGAGTGGTCTTGAATGATTTTGATGGATGACTGGAAACAATTAAAGATATAAATAAATAGCCCAGATTCATGACAGATTTCATGAAGGATACACTGTGAAGATTCACATGGTTAATAAAATGGAAACTATTAAATGATTCTGCATATATTTGATTTTTCTTTGTGATCTAGATGTAAAAAGTGACAGAAAACTTTAAATTTTCCTTAATTTTGAAGTGTCATTACTGGAATATTGTTACAATGCTATTGATTTATTTACTTTGAGGATAGTTAACTCCTTTATGTTTATTAGAAATTGCACTGAGAGCTAATGTGCAGTTTCTATTTGTGGTGATATGTTCTATTAATAGGGTCTCCTGTCAGTTTTATTTCTGAAATTTTTGCCTTTCCTGTTCTTTTGCATGAGCCTAACTGGCTGAGTTTCAGTATCAAGTTCTGAAAGCAAGTGAGCATACAAGTGTGCATGCAATATGCACAGAAAGAGGTGTGTTTCCCAACCTCTCAAAGCTCACCAAAGGATATTATTCATATTTCCACAAAGTAGATATACACCAATAATGTATACTATGGTAATGGGAAAAATATATCATCTTAAGTAATAAAATGCACTTTGGTTGCTTATAAAGGAAAACAGTCATAGGTAGGAGAGGAGGAAGGCAAGACTAGGTTTTGAATACAATGTTCTCATTTTGCTAGGAAGTCTAGAAGTTGGGTTAAATGACCTGAGGAAGCAAGGAGATTTCTCCCAGTGGCATATGGAGGGGCACAAGAAGCCTAGGGGCATGGAAAGAAAGCGAGATTGTATCTATCTGATTTCTGCTGAACTCCAACACTACCCTGCCAATACCGTTTTCTCCTCTGAAAGACATGATCCCAAAGGATTCCATTTCTTCCAGGTTTTTCAGCCTATCAGCAAGCAGGATGTCTTCCTCACTGACAGCTCAACAGTTGAGGTTTTTAGGGTTCTACCCACTGCATCAACACAGCCTTTACCTTCCAGTTTACTGAATAGATAAAACACATTGGCCACTTCTGCTTAGCCTTCAAGAGCCACTCTGGCTCCACCCTGAAGTTCCATTTGCTCCAAGAACTAAGACATTTGGAGATTCTGCCTAAAACATGCTCAAATAAAAGCGATAAACTGTCTCTTCTTTCCTCCGTGGCTTTTCTTAAGAATAGTGGTGTAACCTTTGGTGAAAAATCCTTTCAGGCCAGTAAAATGTAAAATGAGAAGAGCTATCAGGTAACAACAAATGGAAATAAAATTATTCAGTGGTATAAACCATAGGAGTAAAATTAGGTAGTTACTGTCCTCCAGCTTATATTAATTAAAATAAGCCTGCACTGTCTCTAAGATGTCTGGCAGTGAGAACCCATTCACCCTCTCATTACAATTAGTGTTGTAAAGCTCAATAGACAGATAAGCAATGAAAATCGTAGGCCGATTAACTTATTCTCATTTTTCTACCTCCAGCTAGCTCTTTTTGAGAATTTTGATTTTAATAGTTTAGTAAAACAGTATGCTAATTGGTTTTTGCTGAGCCTGAAGCCTTGAACTGAAGGAAACTTCAACAGACTTTTGGCTAGGGCCTGCTCTAGGTGGAGGCGTTACGACAGTGGGTTTACTGAGTAGATGGGTAAGGCGTTTCTCTAGGAACCACCACTCGGCAGGACTTCTGGCGCATCATTCTGTGAGTTTTCTAGTGATGTGTATTTTCTTCCCCTAATAGATTATAAGCTCCTCAAGGGTGGCAGAACAGGTTGCTGATCTTTATATCCTGCATGTTGATGGTATTTAGTAGACATTTGTAAAATGAATTCATGAAAAGCAGAACACCTAGAAATGAAGTAAACATTGTAGAGAAGTTAGTTATACTAAAGTTTGTAAATATCCTCAAGGAAGAAGGAAGAAGCAGATTTTCTGGAAATCAAGGGGTCTCCCAGTATAAGAGCAATTCCTTTGGTCCAAAGAAGGGCAGCTGTAAGAACAGAGGTATAACTCCTCAGTAAGAAAAATTAAAAGTTCTGAAAGTTCTCCTGAACATGCCAATCCTGACCTGCCTCTCAGCCTCTCAGTGGCAAGGAAGCCATACTAACCCTTGTCTAAACACAAGCGTCCACTTCAATCCACAGGACAAATGAAAGATAAGGTCTGTTTTATAGTCTACTTGGCCGACATGCACTAATTTCTCAAGGTCAGGATATCTCTCTAAATAGAAATACTTGTTTGTTTTAAGGAATTTTATTTAAATTTGTATAAATATCTTAAATTTTAATTTTGATCTCAGTTCACTGCAACCTCTACCTCCCGGATTCAAGTGATTCTCCTGCCTCTGCCTCCTGAGTAGCTGGGATTACATGTGCCGGCCACCATGCCTAGCTAATTTTTGTATTTTTAGTACAGACGCGGTTTCACCATGTTAACCAGGGTGGTCTCGAACACCTGACCTCAGGTGATCCACTTACCTCAGCCTCCCACAATGCTGAGATTACAGGCATGAACCACTGCACCCGGCCTCATGTAGTTCTTAAAAGGAAGAAAAGCCTGTAGATTAACGAGAAGTAGACACATTAGCAATTTGAATCAAATGAAAACTTTGTTTGATTTCATTTATTTGGAGACTCTTTTGGTGTTTCCGTTTTGATCTGATTCAAGACTTTTAGCTTTGATTCTAAGTTGAACTGGTTAATTTGTGATTATTTTGCAAAATCATAACAGAATACGTATCTGGGTTCAGTTCAAGGTGCAGCAAGCCGTTTTTGGTGTTTCCAGCCTGGTGTTTATGGTCCAGAGGCTACATGCAGACACATACATGCAAATACAAACCTCAAACCAATTAAGGTATAATTAGGTTTAGAATAGGGAAGGATAGACAACCAAAAAACCTCAGCAAGCCTGCTTTTTGGTCCCAGGGGAGAGAAGAGGAGGATTTGAAGGAATCCCCATCATATGTATTGTCAGCTCGGGCTCCTCCACAAAGGGCACCACTTCATCTTGGTCCCATGGGCAGACTTCACCTGTGGCAGGTGAAGGGGAAAGCCTAAGACATCCTTCGCCCTGGTGCAGATGTGACTTACAGAACATAAAACATAAACACAGAAGGGATCATCTGGGTGGCTGCTCATACTAGGCAGGCATTATAGCTCCTGACAAGAGCCAACCCATCCCTAAGGACCTAAAATCACTACAAGAAAGGACAGCAGTCCTCTCATAATGGCATCCCAATAGTAACTGCGATGCATAGGGCCACTGTATGTAGGCAGCTGGGGTAAACCAGCAATGTCTTGCTGTTTCTAACTCTTCTCCCCAAGAAGGAGGCACCTACTTCCTGCCTCCAGCCCATATGGTCTCAACCCATGGCTTCAATACCTAACAAAAACCAGCCTTGATCCTTCCTTAGTAACAAAGTATAAATCGGTCATTTGGAATGAAGCATTTTCAAACTATTCCCTTCCCTATAATCTTCTGAAGAACCTCTGGGATAAATGAACATTGCTATTTAGGTATGGTTAAATGAATTACTTTTCAGGAGCATATTTACATAATAAAAGGTGTGAAAAACTTGAATGGATAAGTTATTTATAAAGAAATTTCAGGAAGCAACTAATCACAAGGGGGAAGACCTACTAAGGCACTGGATTTTGCTGGAGCTACCTCAGAAATATTCAACTATCCCATCTTTCGAAGCCTTCCCATTAATGAGGCTGTGACACTGTCTGTCAAAACTACCTCAGTCATTTGTTTCCAAGGCAGGAAGCATCCATACCCCTTCATACCTTAATCTAATCTCCTCCGTCTCCACCCACTCTAATCTCTCCCATCTCTACCCATTCCCACTTCTATGACCACCTTCTCCCCATACCCACCCCCAGAAATGTCTACTAGGCAACTTAGTGAAGTTCTGTCACTCTCACAACCAGCCCCATCAGCAATGATTCTGTAAATATCCATGTGTCCTCAACTCCAGGTCAAATTAGTCCCTTTGACTAATTTGTATGGGAACAGCAGCAAAGGCACCAGAACTTGTCTCATGGCTTACCCAGCAAGGGTCAGAAGAACCATCCCATCCCTAATTTAAATGGTAAAAACATTCATTCCCTCAAATTCTCTTTCAATACAATTAATATACCTTCCCAAAAAGTAAGGAGGAGTTTGAAAGTTAGATAGATTGATGATTGTATGTAATGTTCTATAAGTTATGATTAGTAAGCATGTTTTTAGGATATTTTTCTGCTCTCCAAAGAGACCAAATTCCAAAAGATAATTTACTTTTGTATGTTTTCACATTTTGATATAAGTTTGGAGCCATATCTGGTTCTAATTTCATTCCCCTAACGTGTTATACTAGTAGAATTTCACAAATTATATAGAATTAGAACTGCAACCCTTCTGACTGATG
>NW_016107945.1:830094-874667 GCF_001604975.1 Cebus imitator
TTTTTTTTTTTTTTTTGTATTCTACAATGCAGTTTACGTCACACATTCTTTCCCTGCAAGGATTATGTAAGGAGGCATGCTGGCCTGCTAGCTCTATGTTACTTTAAGTACATGCACACATACAAAAAGGAACAAAAGTAGCTGGGAATTGATTATGTTGATATTCTGAATAAAAGCAATAGTTCTAATTATGTATGTCTAATTAGCCACAGCTCTTCAAGAATTGGTGCAAATGTCACAAGGTTTATAATGTCGGCATTTCATCTTCCCAAAAATGCTATTTGATGGCATAAAACCAGAAAAAACTAATGGTCCCAGAAGACAGCATGTAGATTAGACAAAGGTCACTGTGTTTTAATGAACAGTACTGTTAATTAATGAGAAAACAACTGGAACATGAGCTTTTTTAAGCATTGTGAATTTGTACCCAAAAAAATTAATCTTTACCTAAAACAATTTTAAGTAGCTAAAAAACAAAATAAGTGCAAGAACATAATTTGAACCTCAAATGGTACACCAAAGTCATATATATCAATTAAATTGCCTCAGAGTTCTCAAATGTGACATATGAAGAGGCTTCTTTAATGCCTAGAAAAGAGGGTTAATGTAGATTAGTATGCTCAATACATATTATAGATAAAATTCAGGACTAGCTCTATTATTGCCTCTTAGGCTTCTTAATTTCCTTTTCATTTAAGAAGAAAAAAAAAAGTTCTTCTATGTTTTACCAAAATTCTGTGAGGACAAATGAGGAGACACTAACTCCTTCAGGGTGAGTGATAAAAATAATAAACATTGATTGGCTTTGCTTTTGTGAAGAGCTATCAAAGCCAAGCTTCTAGAGGCTTCAATAAGGACAGGACCATTGTTAATAACATCATCTTTCCACTCCAGCTTTCCTCCAAATAAGTCAAGTATTCTGAATCACTAATCTCTTTAGCTGCCATTTCAGTAAATAGTAAGCATTTTATTTCAACTAAAAACAAGCAAGATAAAATGAACTGATTTATCCTGAGGTACAGCAGCAAAGGCACCAGAACTTGTCTCATGGCTTACCCAGCAAGGGTCAGAAGAACCATCCCTAAATTAAATCATCTCAACTGAATGTAACATTTTTTTATATTTTCAATTCATATGAACATAAAACAATGAGACCTCATCCAAAGGGTGATTTAGAGAGTACCTCTAAACAAAACAGTGAGATCAGACCTAGCATCTGGATTTGAAGAAGAACACATTTCCTCTTATGAGTCTATCCCGTTGTCTAGATTGCCGGTAATGGCTTTTTAAATTTAAATTGTTATTGAAATAATTGTAGATTCACATGCAGTCGTAAGATATAGTAGACATATCTGGTGTATACTTTACCCAATATCCCCAAAAGATAACATTTTGTAAAACTATAGTATAATATCACAACCAGGATAATAGTGTTGATAGAGCTCACAAATCTCATTCAGATTTCTCCAGTTTCACTTGAATACATTTGTGTGTGTGTGTGTGTTTGTGTGTGTGTGTGTGTGTGTGTGTGTGTATTAGCACTGTACAGTTTTATCACATGCAGAGACTGGTATATCTAACACAACAGTCAAGATATTAGACAGTTCTGTTCTCACAAGGATCTCTCAAGTTGTGCCTTTCTAACCACAGCCACCTTCTCCTTCCCACTTGCACGCCCCTTCCCTTCCCCAGCCTGACACCTAGCAACCACTAATCTGTTCTCCATTTCTGAAATGTTTTTATTTCAAAAATGTTACATAAATGGAATAATATAGTGTATAACTTTTTAAGACTGTCTTTTTTTCGCACTTAACATCATTCCCTGGCATTTCATTTATGTTACTCTGTGTATCAATAGTTCATTCATTTTTATTATTGAGTAGCATTCCCTGGTATGGAGGCACCATAGCTTGTTTAACCATCCTCGTGGTGAAGGACATCTGGGCTGTTTTTAGGTTTTGGGCATTATGAATAATTCTGCTATGAACATTCATTTACAGGTTTTTGTACAAACATAAGTTTTCATGTCTCTGACATGAATGCCTAAGAGTACAGTTGCTGTACTCTTATGTAACTATATGTTACATATCATAACTATATATGTCCAGTTTCATAAGAAAATGACCATACTGTTTTTCAGAGGGACTACACTGTTTTACATTCCCACTAGCAGTGTTTGAATGGTCTGGCTTCTCTGTATCCTCCCTAGCATTTTGTGTTGTAACTATTTTTTGCCACTATTTTCTATTTTAGACATTCTGCTAGCTGTGTAGTGATACCATTGTGATCTAATTTGCATTTCCCTGATGGCTAATAATGTCAAATATCTTTTCACGTGCTTCTTTGCCATATGGGTAATCTCTTTTATGTGTGTCCTCTTTTATGAATATTCTGTTTATATCTTTGCCAATTTTCTAATTGAGTTTTTGGTTTTTTACTGTTGAGTTTTAAGGCTTCTTTACATATTTTAGATATTTGTCCTTTGTCAGATATGTAGTTTACAAATGTTTTCTCCCAGTCTATGGCTTGTCCTTTCATCCTTAGTACCTAGGCTCTCACAGAGTAAGTTTTCTCTTTTGATGGAGTCCAATTTATCAATTTTTGCTTTTCTAACTTCTGCTTTTGATCTCAAGACTAAGAACTCTTTGCTTAGTTCAAATCCCAAAAATGTCTTCATCTTTTTTTTACTAAAAGTTTTATTTTATATTTAATTTTTAAATCCATAGTCTATTTTTAAATGATTTTCATATAAGGTAGGAAATATAGATTAAGGTCCACTTTTTTGCCTATAGATGTCTGATTTTTCCAGCATCATTCGTTGAGGGCTCTTGTTCCTCCATTGAGGTGCTTTTGCACTTTAAAAAAAAATCAACTGAGCATATTTGTGTGGGTCTTGTTCTGAATTCTCTACTCTGCTAACTGTTCTATATGTCTATCCCTCCACCAATACCACACTTTTGATTACTGGAACTATATAGTAGACCTTAATATCAGGTAAAGTGATTGCTTTTGCTTTATCTTCTTTGTCAGCATTGTTTTAGCTATTCCAGGTCCTGTGTATTTTCATATAAATTTTAAAATAAATTTGTATCTACAAAAAAATAACCTTGCTAAGATTTTGATAGGAATTTTATTAGACCTGTAGATCAGTTTGGGAAGAATTGACATCTTTACTATGTTGAGTCTTCTAATTCATAAACATGGTATTTCTCCTCACTTATTTAGGTCTTCTCTGATTTCTTTCATCCGCATTTTGTAATTCTCAATGCACATAAACTGTATTTTTCTAAGTGTATAGTTAAGTATTATTTTTATTTGAAATTGTTGTAAATAATATCATGTTTCTAATTTTTATTTCCACATGCTCAGTTAGTATAAAGAAATATGATTAATTTATTACATTGATCATATATCATGCAACCTTAGTGAACTCATTCATTTCAAGAGTGTCTTCATAGATTCCTTGGGAATTTTCTGTAGTCAATCATGTAGCTTGCCAACAGACCATTTTATGTTTACCTTTCCGAACTGCATGCCCTTTTTTCTTTTATTTGGCTTATTGCAGCAACTATTAATATAACTTACAATACTATGCCAAATAAGAATGATGAAAGTAGACATCTTGGTTGTTCTTAATTTTAGGGAAAAGCATTCAGTCTTTCACTATTAAGTATGACGTTAGCTGTTTTGTAAATGCTATTTATCAAATTAAGCTGTTAAACCTCTTTTCCTAACTTGCTGAGAGTTTTTTTTCCATATCATAAATGGGTGTTGGATTTTGTCAAATGCTATTTCTTCAACAATTGATATGGCTATGTGATTTTTTTTCTTTAGCTTTTTTAGGTAATGTATTATTTTGATTGATTTCAACCATTGAACTAGCCTTACATACCTGGAATAAATCCTATTTACCTATATATTGACTGATTCAGTTTGCTAATATTTTGTTGAGGATTTTTGTATCTAAGTTTATTATAGATATTGGCACGTAGTTTTTGTTTTGCTTCGTTTTATTGTCTTTGTCTGATTTTGGTGTCAGGATAATACTGACCTCATAAAATGATTGAGAAAACTTTTTCACCTCTATTTTTTGGGAGAAATTATGTGAAAATGGTATATTCTTATTTAAATGTCTAGTTGATTTTGCCAGTGAAACCATTTGGCCTGGACATTTCTGTTTGGAGAGATTTTAAACTATAAGTTCAATTTCTTTAGAGGTTATAGGGCTACTTATATTGCCTGTTTCTTCTTTGTTGAGTTTTGGTGGATTGTAGTTTTCAAGAATTTGATCCATTCTAAGTTATCAAGTGTATGTGCATAAGGTTACCGTAGTACTCCTTCATTTTTTCAGTGGTTGTAGCACCTGTAGTGATATCCCCTATTACATTCCTGACATTGAGAATTTTTGTCAGCTCTCAAGAAAGAGATTTATCAATTTTATTGATTTTTCTCAACCACTTTTTTGTTTCATGGGTTTTTCATATTGTTTTCCACTTTTCAATTTCATTAATTTATGCTCTTTTCTGTATTATTTTCTTCTATCTGCTGCCTTTAGGTTTACTCTACCCTTCTTTTTCTAATACCTTGAGGTAGGGGCTTAGATTATTAATATGAGAACTTTTTCATCTACAGTGTAAGCATTTAGTGCTATAAATTTTTCTCTCAGTATTGCTTTTACTGATTCCTACATATTTTATGTCATTTTTAATTTTCATTCAGTTCAATGTATTTTTTTTAATTTTTTGAGACTTCCTCTTTGACCAGTGGATTACTGAGAAGAATACTGATTAATTTCCACATGTTTAGAGATTTGCTTATTGTCTTTCTGTTACTGATTTCTGATTTTATTCCACTGTGGCTTAAGAACATGCTCTGTCTGATTTTATTCTTTTAAACTTGTTGAAATTTGTTTATGACCCAGGATATAATCTATCTTAATGAATATGCCATGGGTGCTTTTTAAAAATGTGTATTCTGCTAATGTTGGGTGGAATGTCTCATATCAGTCAGATCCTGTGGGTTGAATGTGTTGTTCAAATAGTTTATATACTTGTTAATTTTCTTTCTGGTAGTTCTATTCCCATAGTTCTGAGCAGGGATAGGGTGGGGTGATAAAGTCCCCAAATATGACTTAAGATGTGTCTATTTTTCCTTTCACCCCCATTAGTTTTGCTTTATAAATTTTGTCATTTTTTTCCCTCACCTCCTTAAAAAAAAAAAAAAAAAAGTAGCAAGCAATATTTCTGAACAATAGGCCTTGAATAAAGAACTTGTAAATGTAATTTATCCTGCCTCACTGCAACATAAAAATAGTGCAGTGACCTTGGCATACCTAAGAACAATGGGCATATATCTGTCATCTGTTAAGATCAGTGGGCATATTGGTGTCATTTGTTTCCATGAAGAAGAAAAATTACTACATGATAGTGTCCGGGGGCTCAGGCCACATTTGAGATTTTCTTGGGATCCCTCATAATATGAATTCTCACAGCCGGTGTGCCAAATGTCCTGGCATAAATAGGAATTAGGAACAGGGATAAAAAGTGGACCTGCCATTCAACCTAGGTTGGGCACAGGCACAACTACATGGGTATTTTAGGCCTGAGTATGCTTTCTGTATTTGGAAAGATATGCTGGATTAAAAACAAGTGATCTGGAACTTTAGATACCTTAATAAATGAACAGATTCAACTACCCAGATATACATTCAAAACCAAAACAAAGCCAAAACGAAACAAAACCCTGGGATAATTGATGAGTGTATGTTGACCCTAGTTTCGGTTATCCATGTGTAAGGTCATCTTTGAACGTTTATCCTATAAGTAATTTTGAATAACTGTGAGTAAGCGGTGATGATATTAGGTATTTATTTCCCATGATAAGAAATATTGTGGATTACTTAGTATCCTACAAATAAAAGAAGGATAGAATGATATAACTCTACTAGGCATTTCAAAAGTGCAGTATATCATCACATGCTCTAACTAAAGAAACAGACATTTGCCTGAAATTTGCAACAAAAATGCCACATTTATAAATTTGGTAACAGTTTTTATCCTGGGAGTAGAATGGGAAAGTGGGGAGTAGGTTAAAACTTTTATTTTCTCTGCTTTATATTTTTGTGATGTTTGGAAGTTTTAATAAAGATCATATATCACTTTTATAATTAAACTGTTATAATAAAAATCTGTATTCTACATTATAAATGTTGAATCAACACTTGTTTGAAAACAAGAAAGAGAAATACTTTTTAAAGGAAAAACAATTTTGATAAATTAAATGCCTGTCTTTATAGGAAGAAACAACAAGGTGACTGTGCTAAGCTTGCTCCAGAGATGCTTTTGTTTTACAAATTCCATTTGGTTTTTCATTCTATCACCGACTGTTTAATGAGCTACTTTAGCTGGCCTTTCCCCAGGGTTAACTCACAACTCTTCCTAAATAATCTCAGTCATTTTCCTGGAACAGGTGTTTTCTAGGCAGCTCTCGCCAAAGGGCAGCATAATAATTAACAAGTTTCAGATCCAGAGGATTCAGGGTCTCATTTCTGGCAAAGGATATACAGGTCTCACACTGTAATGCTTTTGAAACTTACTGTTTTATAAGGAGATTTTGACACTGTAACAAAAGAACTATGTATACTTCTAAATATTTGCTTCTTTTTCTCCAAGAACAACTATTGAAGATTTAGAGATTATGTCACTCCTTGCAGCAAAATGAAGCTCTATTTTCTGTAAAACTTGCCATTATATTTCAGGATCCGCTATTTTATTTCAGATATTTCACATGTTACTGGGTAGCTAAAGTCAGCTACACTATAAATTCCAGACAAGACAGATTCATTCTTCAGCCTGCACACTTAGTATTGAAACTGACTCCCAAATTTGCGAAGTATTAGTGACTTGAAAAGGAATAGCATTCCGTGATAGGAAATGCCAACAATGTGAGGTTCAAATGCTCTCCAGATTTAGTTTAATTTGGAGAAAGGAAATATTCTTAATGTTAGATGTTAACAACTAGATCCTTTAGACAAAGTGCCTAAATATCCAAAAGTATTCATAGAGCTTCTTGCTGTGCTTTGCTCCATAATGCTTCTCTCTGATATGTCTTATCTGATATTTTAGGAGTTCGTGATGATTGTCGTCTTTGGTTTGGAGTTCATCATTCGAATCTGGTCTGCGGGTTGCTGTTGTCGGTATAGAGGATGGCAAGGAAGACTGAGGTTTGCTCGAAAGCCCTTCTGTGTTATAGGTGAATATCAGAGTCTCAGCTACCTGGACTGATGACACTAGCATCCTTTCCTTCTATCTCCTGTTTTGCAGTATTTGATTAATACTAAAAGCTAACATCCATGGAATATTTATCATGGACCAGGCACTCTTGTGTTTTGAAAAGGTTGATTCATTTAATCTTTTACAGCATTATGAGGTAGATATTTTTATTATCCCCATTTTACAGTTGAAGAATTTGAGGCAAAGAGAGGCTGAGTTAGTTGCTGAATGTCATACAGCTACTAAGTGGTAGAGCTGGAATTTTAGCTAGGCAGTTTGGCTCTAGAACACCCACTTATATCAGTTGACTTATATGGAAATATATGGTTCTCCAGTGTTGCCCTGATTTAGGGGAGCATTGATTTCAGTGAATATAAAAAACTTTTTTTGCTCTACAATATGACACCAGATTATGCTTTGGATCAGCTGGAATAGATAGCCATACATTGGTACTGGTAATGCATATCAATTAACATTCTTCAAGAATGATTATAAGTATGGTTTACTTAATGCATTGGCAACTTTAGACTGAACGAAGTGTTCTACGCTCTGAAATACGAGTCCCCCACCCTCCAACCCAAAATCCCCAAATACATAGCGCATCTCTGTACCTCCCTAGCTGCTATAGTGTCTGAGGGACATCATTCACCTGGGTTCCAGCTTGAAATTATACTTCCCAATGAAGAGGCCATAGAACATTCTGGAATTAAGATCTAACATTTCTCAGTAATATTTAAAAGTATTATAAAATTGAAAAGTCTATATACAAGAGCTATTATTATTTAGCAGCTAAATTTGGTTTTCTTGCTTTTTAGTCTCTATTACTTCTTAGGCAGTCATTCAAACTCAAATACTAAAAATTCTTGATGAGGCTTATTTATTTCAACTATTTTCAATCTGAAAAAAGTAGGTTTTTAATTTACAAAATAGTTTAGACTATCTTCTTCAGCTACCACAGGTTTTCTGTTTTGTTTTAGGAGTCAGGAATTGCTGAGTAATCTTCTTAGTTTCCTCCCTTACTTCTGTTCCCTACTGTGGGGGCAGAGTGGATTCAAGGAAGAAAGTGTATCCCCATCCGTGGGCACTGTTAAGAAGACTCCTTTATTCCATACTTCTTTCATAGTATGCACATTTCAAAAGTCTTCATTTATTAAACCAGAATTTATGGAAATTTGGTTGTGGGTGAGACACTAGTTTTACAATAGTGAATCTAGTGAAATTCTAAGTTAAATCTATCTTAAAATAGATTTGGCCCTCGTGAATGCAGTCTGTTTGTCCAGCTGTCTATCTTCTCCAATAATAGGCTTTACTTCTTTTTGGAAGCTGTTATGCTAAGGTATGGAGGAAAGTAGGTGGTAACTCCCAGCCTTGAAGGTTCTTGAAGCCCCAAGGCATATTAGTGAAGGCATTATATTTTTCTCCCTGGAGATATATTTTTCTCTCTGAATTCTCTACTCAGGCAGCATTACGAAGGACTATAACTTGATGTGAAACTACTGCACAACAAGTACTTTCTGTCCCATAAGGGGCCCAAACAAAACAATTCACAAGGCAGATGGTTAGCCAAGATTCACTCAACTTCTACAGGATAAGGTCAGTTCATGGATGACTGGAAAGATGTTTCATTCCAGATTTTGAAACCAATTAAAAACTGGTTTTGTTCCAATTCCAGAAGCAATGCCAACGTATCTCTGGCCTCCGTACTAACCAGAAGATTTTTTCCCAAATATCTGTTGCCTTTTGATAACTGTTTTTAGTTATAGATCCATCACCACACCTTAGTCCTTTAGTCTTTCTTTTCCTTTCTCAGGTCCTTACAGGTCTGGATATATTATGTAGTTCTAAAAATAATGTTACATTATCTATATTCTTACTTGCCTTTGGACCTAGCAATAGTGACCTTAAAAATTTAGTATGAGTCCTGGCGCAGTCACTGCTGCCTGTAATCCCAGCCCTTTGGAAGGCTGAGGAAGGCAGATCACTTGAGCCCAGGAGTTTGAGACCAGCCTGGGATGAAAAGACCCTGTCTCTACAAAAATTGAAAAATTAGCCATGCGTGGCAGCATGCACCTGAAGTCCCCACTACTCAGAAGACTGAGACTGGAGGATCACTTGAGCCCAGGAGCTCGAGGCTGCAGTGAGGCATGTTCCTGCCACTACACTCCAGCCTGAGTAACAGAGTAAGACCCTGTCTCAAAAAAAAAAAAAAAAAAAAAAATTTAGTATGACATGGTTTAGGCATAATTGCAGTTTTGTTAGCCCATCAGACCTTTTCTTTATTTAGATATTTTACTTCTAGTAATTTAATTGCTTTGGAAGAAAATTTAATGGATAAATACATAATGAATCCCATTAGAACAAGGTCTAGATTTGTACTTACAGTTAGGATACCTATGAATTTTTTTTAGTCTTTTATTAAATGTACGTGTTTGATCCAAGGTCCAGCTGAACAGATGTTATAGTGAAGCACGTTCAAATATGGCTTATCAGCATGAGGTCAGTAAAATTTAACGTACACAGAAGAATCCAACATCACCTTCCTGAAGGCAGCAAGCTGTACCAGATAACTGTTGAGACTATTTCTAGGCCTGTTCAACAGGTTCATAAAAATGCTTGATGTAACTTGTAAAATAGTCAAGTGAACACTGTAGCCCCCTTGTTCAAGCTAATTTACTGTGACAAACTGAAAAAAGGAATAGCATCTCTCATCTGTCCATGATAACTGTTCTGAATGTTTGGAAATGTAGCTAAAACCTCTCAAAGCTTCATGTATTTGTAAGATTTGATTACTCTGAACATGCCAAGTATACACCCAAATGTTTTTAGAAGTCTTTTCTTGATTCAAGAAAAGAACATAGAAAAGATTGTGGTAAACTGGCTGTGCCTTCTACCTGAGAAGTGCTTTCTGTAAGCACACCAATGTTTTCTTTCCAGTTCAAAACAGACTAAAGCTGCTACAGTGGTCAGCTAACAAGCCTCATACAGTATTGCACCCTATTGACAAAGGCTCAATTGATAGAGGTTTTATAGGCTAATTCCTGAAGATTTTTAGCATGTCTCCTTCTGAACTGCCCACCCTCCTTACCCTTGTACTCTAGCCAGAACCAAGAGCATTTCAAAAGCTCATTGATTTCATAAATCATAAAATCATTACATATTTGTGTTTGGAAAACGTATTTTAAATAATTATAATATAAGGGAAGAAAAAATCTATTTAATGTTTTTAAATTTGGTACTTTCTGTCATTACTACTATATATTGATTTATCTCTACTTGGTTTTGAGAGTTTGCTTTGAAAGTTGGTAAAATCTATCTAGAATATAAACTTCTTCCTTATATATATATGTGTTCAATTTTTATCTCTCCCCTAAGACTCTTCTGTCATAATAACATTTCTATAGCGATGAGCAATAATTGCTGCACTGCTGATTTGGATAGTCAAGTGTATTTTGGAATGACCATCCAAGCTACCCTTCATTTACCTGGGCTGGCTGCTTTATGATTTCTCTATGTGCAAACACAAATCACTCACCCAATAACATCAGCATAAAGAATTTGTGAATAACCTCTAAGACTGATTTCACAGTCATTCTTTTTCTAGCTTTCATTACTGACCTACCCGAAAATTGCAAATAGTGCCAAAGGCTGATACTCGGATCACAGTAATGAGCCTGATGTGTCAGGAAGCCAACAAATTACTTCTCACAGTGGCTTTTTAGATTCCTTGATGATGCTTTTCAAAGGCAGATACAACAGGGCCATATTTTTCAGTCTTGCAAGAAGTCTCAGTGAAGCAGAAAATACCAGCCTGTTATTAGTCTTCAGTCTATATTTGATGCCAAGTATAAGTTGATTTCTTATTGTGATTTCAACAGTTTCTTTTCAGTGTAATTATTTTCACAAGAGGACAAAAGATGCATAAAAATAATTTTATTTTATCCTACTTGGATAAAATTTTATCCAAGTAGGATAAAATAAAATTGAAGCCTTTATTAAAATAAACCACATTGCTGAGGCTACTCTAATATATCTATGATTTCATCTCATTAAAAGACAAGTTGCTAATGTGTTCAAAAGTTATATCACAGACTCCCAAAACTGCTACTGGGTTCTAAATTGATTTGAGACATCATTTTTCTATTTCTCTACCTTCTCCATCTTTTGTTCTAGAAGACTCTTGAGTGACATTATTTTCTATACCTTCTACTCTCTTCCTCTTTAGTAGAAATTATTATTTCACTTATTTCTTGTTAGTCATATACTATTCTGTGACTTTTTACTTCTAAGTGTTCAGACTCTCTCAGTGCACGTAGATTCCTTCCATGTGATTAACTGGACCATCTGAAGACAATTCAAACCCCTTTGATTGACTGATCACAAAACATTAAAACCATTTCAATCCCTCTAGTTAATAATAGCCGATATTTATTGAGAGCTACTATATATTAGGTACTACTCTAAGCACTTTATAAATATGGTCTTATTTAATTCTACATACATACTATAATGTCCCATTTTATTTTGTTTTATTTTTTGAGACAGAGCCTCCCTCTATCACCCAGGCTGGAGTGCAGTGGCAAGTCATAGCTTACTGCAGCCTGGACCTTCTAGCCTCAAGCCATCCTCCCACCTCAGCCTCCTGAGTAGCTGGGACTACAGGCAAACGCCACCACACCCAGCTAATTTTTGCATTTTTCATAGAGATAGGATTTCACCATGTTGGCTGGGTGGTCTTGAACTCCTGGCCTCAAGTGATCTACCCACCTCGGCCTCCCAAAATGCTGATATTACAGGTGTGAGCCACCATGCCTGGTCTTTATAAGTAAGAAGTAAGACAAGACTTAAGAAATATGCCCAAAGTTAAGAAGGAAGCTAGATCTATTTCTCATTATTTCACTCTAGTAAAGTATACATACCCAGCTGGAAATTTTCCTTTACTGTTTATTAGCATTTTAAAATTAAATTTAGGCCAGTCTCAGTGGCTCGCACCTGCAATCCCAGCACTTTGGGAGGCTGAGGCGGGTGGATCACCTGAGGTCAGGAGTTTGAGACCAGCCTGACTAACATGGAGAAACTCCATCTCTACTAAAAATACAAAAATTAGCTTGGCATGGTGGCATGCACCTGTAATTCCAGCTACTTGGGAGATTGAGGCAGGAGAATCGCCTCAGTGAACCTAGGAGGCAGAGATTGTGGTGAGCTGAGATTGCACCATTGCACTCCAGCCTGGGCAACAAGAGCAAAACTCCATCTCAAAAAATAATAATAATTTAATTAAACCTTGTCTATTGTCATCAACTTATAAACAAAAGAACATGATACTGTTATGCTTATCATTAGTAATTCAAATCATAAAATTATTGAATATGAAAAGCCAGGCTTTATAGAACATTAATTGCAGTATCAGCCTTTATTATTTTAACTAAATTATGTTACCTATTGCTGCTCTCTAACCTGAAGGTGAAATTAGGGTCTAAAATAGACTTACTTGCCTGTATCAAACTTGCATATGCTCTTGAGTTGATGTTATCATGAAGCTCCCTGGGTAGTTCCAAATTGGAGACATCCCAAGAGCAAGTAACATTACTTTCAGGAATACCTTCAAATGTTTGTAAACGTTAATAAACTATTGATAATTTAGGTAATTGTTGAACTGGTATACAAACCTGAAAGTTGAACATATAAGGTAGCTTGATTAGCTAATATAATTGGGCCATATGAAGAAAATTTATTTCCTAAGAGGCAAATGAATAAAGACTATTTCCCACTGTTTCTACAAACTTTAGTAGAGCACTGTAATATGCTGTGTTAACATTCTGTACTATCACAAGTAACATAAGAAAATTCAATCACAGAGTATTTATTATGTGCCAAACACAATCTTAGGTACAAAGGATACAAAGGCAACTAAAACATGGTCCCTGTCTATAAGAATAGAATCTCCTGTGCCCTTAGAGAATGGCAAAACTGAAAGGAGGTATACTATAATTGTGGTATTACAGAGCAAAGGTGATGGAAACTGAAGCAGTTCTGGAAAGACGGCTATTGAATATTATGAGTGACTGTATAAAACAAAGGAGCAAAGGATTACCCCCAGGTTTGAGATTATGTTTGAGTCATCCATCAAACATTTATACAATTTCTACCATATCCAAGCATGCTTATGGATGTTGGAGAGGCTGTATGGCACCAAATGGACAAGGTCTTTCTTCTTGTAGAGCTAATATGTTCATGGGCAAAGAAAACAATACACAAATATGTTTTTGAAAAACAAGATAATGTCAGCTACAGATAACCACAATGAAGAAAATAAAACAGAGAGAGTAGAGGCTATCTTAGCTTGAGTGGTCTGAGAAAGTCTAAGTAGTTGACACTTGAGTTGACCTGAATATTAAGAAGAAGCCAACCATGAGAAGGTGTAGGCCCAGATCTTCCCAGGTCAGGGAATTGTAATTGCAAGGATTATTCACACTTGATGAGCTTGGGTTGTACAATGTGGAGATGTAAGGTATTGTGGCTGGAGCTCAATGAGCAGTGGGGAGAACAGTAGAAGGTGATGGAGAGACAGACAGAGGTGACACCCTGAAGGCCATGTAGGCTCTGCTACCCTCAATCAAGGTGGCATCTTAAGACAGGCCACCAGGAGAAGGTCCAATGGGTTACTGGCAGGCCTAATGTGAATACTATTCAGGTTATGAACAGCAACATTAATCAGGCACCAAAAAGTATGGTTGTTTAATGCCCTGGGCTCTTTAGTCATCTATGCCTGTTGGAACTTCACATCAGCAGTTTACAAATTATTACCCATTCTGAAAAATATAAACTTAAGTTTATAAGGAAATAATGTTCTGAATTTTTGGTGTTTCTATATTTCTGTCCTTATAAACATAAAATTTTACATTTTTTAAAAAAGTGTTATTTTCTATGAGGAACTGGATTTAGAATGTGATGGAAACTATTTTACAGCCCCAGTGGTAAGTATCACCAATAAGCAATTCCTAAGAGCCTCCTTGCCAAAGGACTCTATTCCATACTCTCAGTTATGATGATTGCAGTGCAGAATTATTTCATTAAAGATTGTTTATTTCTTTTGAGAAATTGTTTCTTTTTGCCTTGAGATGTTATCTGAAACTGTATGATCAATAAGAAGCATTAAACTGTCACTATGGGGTAAATTTTCAAAGTGGTGCCTGCAATTTGCCAGTATGAGTCCCATTAACTTCAGTGGAAGTCCTGCAGTTAAGCCACTGCACATGGCTTTGAAAATGTTCTACAGTTTGTCTTTGTGGTGCCTTTTTTATTTTCAATAAATATCACAGAGCAACTCAGTGCATAGTTGATTGCAGTATTTAAGACATGGATAATGTACTGTGCAGGAGGAGGCTTTTAAAATTAGATTTTAAAGCTTCATTTCTATTAAGAGTCACAACAACAATATAAACACATCTTTAATTCTACAAAGAGCACCTTTCTATAAAGGAATTTGGAGCTCAGTTAGAATATAAAGCTTACAGAGCAGCATTATGTCCCTCTGAGACATTGTTTATCTCACTCTATAGACAGAAAAGTCGAGGCACTGTGAAGTGGGGGTGCTTTGTCCTTAGCCCACAAATCAGCAGTCAAGCTAGGAATAGCATGCTGGCCTCCCAATAGCTCATTGCTCTAAAGCACTGCCTCTTGTTAGAGGCAAATATAATTATAGTATAATCCATTTAATCTACATGTGGAAAAATAATGAAGGAGCAGGAAAAATGAATTTATTAACATATCACTGGGAAACCATATTACATAGATTAGCATCTGTCTTTTCAGGATCCAGATTTTCAGCATGTTCTAGGTGATGTCTGAGGCCATGAAAGCAATTATTCTAATTCCACTGGCCAGAACTGGCAAAGAATCTTATTTTCCTTACTTTGAAAACATAAGTAAAGGGGTTCTACTTGAAAACGAATAAGCCATGTGATGAGATTCAATTTCTGTCCCCAGATCTCCCTCCTTCCAGGGGCCATTATCTAAAGTTTAAAAGAAAACAGATCAGGCACAGTGGCTCATGCCTGTAATCCCCGCACTTTAAAGGGAATCCAAGATAGGAGGATCACTGGAGCCCAGGAGTTCAGAATCATCAACCTGGGCAACATAATGAGACCCCATCTCTATAAAAAATAATAATAATAATTGCTAGGTATGGTGGTAAATACTGGTAGTCCCAGCTACTCAGGAGGCTGATGGGGGAAGATAACTTCAGCCCAGGAGTTCAAGGGTCCAGTGAACTGTGACTGTACCACTGTTCTATAGCCTGGACAACAGAGGAAGACAGACAGACAGACAGAGAGACAGACAGACAGAAAGAAAGAAAGAAAGAAGAGAAAGAGAGAGAAGAAGGAAGGAAGGAAGGAAGGGAGGGAGGGAAGAGGGAAGGGGGAGGGAGAGGAAGGGAGGGAAGGAGAGAGGGAAAGAAAGGAAAGGAAATAGATGTAAGTATTATAAAAGATGTTCAGCATTTTATTTTGTAATAAATTTATTTTTTTTAATTGTATTTGGGCTGTGGGGTACATGTGCACGTCCTGCATCCTGCAGGATTGTTGCATAGATACCTACATGACATGGTGTTTTGCTGTCTCCATCCCCACTGCCCCCCCGCCCCCGTTGCCTACATCAGGCATTTCTCCCAGTGTTATCCCTCCCCCTCCTCCCCACCACCCTACTATCCACCCTCCCCTCCCCTCCCCTCCACGCCCCCCCAACGTAGCCCTGTGAGTGTTGTTCCCTTCCCTGTGCCCAAGTGTTCTCATTGTTCATCATTCGCCTATGAGTGAAAACATGTGGTGTTTGGTTTTCTGTTCTTGTGTCAGTTTGCTGAGAATGATCGTTTCTAGGTTCATCCATGTCTCTGCAAAAGAACATGAACTCATTGTTTTTTATGGCTGCATAGAATTCCATGGTGTATATGTGCCACATTTGTTTTTTCCAGTCTCTCATTGATGGGCATTTGGGTTGGTTCCACATCTTTGCTATTGTACACAGGGCTG
Source organism: Cebus imitator (assembly GCF_001604975.1). Classification (NCBI taxonomy): domain Eukaryota; kingdom Metazoa; phylum Chordata; class Mammalia; order Primates; family Cebidae; genus Cebus; species Cebus imitator. Next base: position 846,395 of record NW_016107945.1, read on the forward strand.
CAATGAACATACATGTGCATGTGTCTTTATAGTAGAACAATTTATAGTTCTTTGGGTATATACCCAGTAATGGGATTGCTGGGTCAAATGGAATTTCTATTTCTAGATCCTTGAGGAATTGCCACACTGTCTTCCACAATGTTGAACTAATTTACGCTCCCACCAACGGTGTAAAAGTATTCCTTTTTCTCCACATCCTCTCCAGCATCTGTTGTCTCAGATTTTTTAATGATCGCCATTCTAACTGGCATGAGATGATATCTCAATGTGGTTTTGATTTGCATTTCTCTAATGAAAAATGATGATGAGCATTTTTTCATATGTTTGTTGTCCGCATATTTGTCTTCTTTTGAAAAGTGTCTGTTCATATCCTTTGCCCACTTTTGAATGGGTTTGTTTTTTCCTGTAAATTTGCTTTAGTTCTTTGTAGATTCTGGATATTAGCCCTTTGTCTCATGGGTAGATTGTGAACATTTTTTTCCCAAATTGTTGGTTACCAGTTTACTCTAATGATTGTTTATTTTGCTGTACAGAAACTCATAAGTTTAATTAGGTCCCATTTGTCTATTTTGGCTTTGTTTCCATTGCTTTTGTTGTTTTGGTCATGAAGTCCTTGCCTATGCCTATGTCCTGAATGGTTTTGCCTAGGTTTTCTTCTAGGGTTTTTATAGTGTTAGGTCTTATGTTTAAATCTTTAATCTATCTGGAGTTAATTTTAGTGTAAGGTGTAAGGAAGCGGTTCAGTTTCAGCTTCCTGCATATGGCTAGCTTGTTATCCTAACACCATTTCTTTAACAGGAATCCTGTACCCATTGCTTGTTTTTGTCTGTTTTGTCAAAGATCAGATGGTTGTAGATATATGGCATTGCTTCCAAGGCCTCTGTTCTGTTCCATTGGTCTGTATTTCTGTTTTGGTACCAGTACCATGCTGTTTTGATTACTGTAGCCTTGTAGTATAGTTTGAAGTCCGGTAGTGTGATGCTTTCAGCTTTGTTCTTTTTGCTTAGACTTGGCTATGCGGGCTCTCTTTTGGTTCCATATGAAGTTTTAAGTGGTTTTTCTAGTTCTGTGAAGAAGGTCAATGGCAGCTTGATGGGGACAGCATTGAATTTATAAATTACTTTGGGCATATGGCCATTTTCAAAATACTGATCCGTCCTAACCATGAGCATGAAATGTTTTTCCATCTGTCTGTGTCCTCTCTCATTTCCTTCAGCAATGGTTTGTAGTTCTCCTTGAAGAGATCTTTTACCTCCTTTGTTAGTTGTATTCCTAGGTATTTTATTCTCTTTGTAGCAATTGCAAATGGGATTTTGCTCATGATTTGGCTCTCTGTCTGTTATTGGTGTAATGGAATGCTTGTTATATCTGCACATTGATTTTGTATCCTGAGACTTTGCCGAAGTTGCTTATCAGCTTAAGGAGGTTTTGGGCTGAGACGATGGCATCTTCTAAATATACTATCATGTCATCTGCAAATAGGGACAATTTGACTTCTTCTTTTCCTAATTGAATGCCCTTTATTTCTTTTTATTGCCTAATTGCTCTGGCTAGAACTTCCAATACTATATCGAATAGGAGTGGTGAGAGAGGGCATCCTTGGCTAGTGCCAGTTTTTAAAGGGAATGCTTCTAATTTTTGCCTATTCAATATGATATTGGCTGTGGGTTTGTCGTAAATAGCTTTTATTGTTTTGAGATACATTCCATCAATATCTAGTTTATTGAGAGTTTTTAGCATAAAGGGCTGTTGAATTTTATCGAAGGCCTTCTCTGCATCTATTGAGTTAATCATGTGGTTTTTGTCTTTGGTTCTGTTTATGTGGTGAATTACATTTATAGATTTGTGTGTGTTGAACCAGCCTTGCATCCCTGGGATGAAGACTGCATGATCATGGTGGATAAGCTTTTTGATGTGCTGTTGGATTTGGTTTGCCAGTATTTTATTGAAGATTTTTGCATAACTTTAGACTTACTTAGAAGTTGCAAAAATAGTACAGAATTTCCATGTTTAAATGTACTCTTTACTGAACTTTCCACAAAATATTTTACCTATCAAAACCAGGATATGAATACATACTATTAACTATAGTCCTTATTTGAATGTCACCAGTTTTTATGGGCATTCAATTTTTATATACACTCCTATCAAATTTTTCTCCTGTATATATGCATTAAACCACCACCACAATGAAGATACAGGACTTTTCCATCACCCTAAATAAGCTTGGAATGATATACTTTGTATTATTCCTTTACAGTTACTCCCTCTCTTCAATCCTTACCCTAGAGAACCACTAATCTGTTCTGTTTCACTATAATTTTGTCATTTTTATAATGTTATATAAATGAAATTGTAAAGTAGTAATCTTTTGAAATTGGCTTTTTCTTACTCAGTATGATGCTCTTGAGATCCATCCAAGTGCATCAATAGTGCATTCTTGTTTATTGCTTAATAGAATTCCACGATCCAGAGGTAACATAATTTGTATATTTGTTTACCTAATAAAGGTCATTTGGGCTGTTTCTGGCTTTTGGCTATTACAAATAAGGCAGCTATGTATATTTGCGTGCAGGTTTGTGTATGAACATAAGTTTTTATTTCTCTAGAGTCTTATGGTGCTTGTTTATCTTTATCAGAAACTGCCAAACTGTTTCCTTTTAAAATATAGAAATGCCAATGTGAATATGTGCATGGAGGTCAGCAGCCCCGCCTCCTGCCCCACTCTGCCACTGCTGCCAGCATGAACACATGCATGCAGGCCGGCAGCCCCACACCCACCACCCTGCCCCCACACTGACACTGCTACCAGCACGAGCATGCGTGTAGAGGCCAGCAGCCCCATGGCCACCAGCACTCTGCCCCAGTTGATGAGCATTCACCCCACCACACTGCCACTGCTCTTGACACTTACAAATGAGCACAGATCCTGCTGCCACCACCCCAACAAAGTGCTTTGGCTGGTACCACCCATGAGAGTGCTATGGCCAGAGGTCCAAGAACACCTCAGCCCCTCCAATGCAGCAGGTTCCTAACCTCAAGGAGCCAGAGAACAAACTTAGGGATCCAATAACAGCCTCCCAGAGTTAGAGCATGTGCCCAAAAGTTCTGAGCTGAACCTTGTCCCCCTAAATTCTTCCAGAAACAAAGCCAGTCAACTGAACCCACCTTATACAAGATTCAAACCTTCAACGGCATCAAAGAAGATAAAAGCAAAAAAAAAAAAAATCCATCCAAAGAACAGCACTTTCAAAGACTGAGGGAAAATCAGCCCACACAGATGAGAAAGAACTAGTGAAAGTACCCTGGCAACTCAAAAAGTCAGACTGCCATCTTACCTCCAAACAATTGCAGTATTTCCCCAGCAATGATTCTTAACCAGGCTGAAATGACAAAAACAGAAATCAGAATGTGGATAGGAACAGAGATCATTGAGATTCAGGAGACAGTGAAAACCTAATCCAGGGATTCTAAGGAATACAACAAAATGATACATGAGATGAAAGATGAAATGGCCACTTTAAGAAAGAACCAAACTGATCTGATAGAGCTGAGAAACTCACTTCAAGAATTTCAGAATACAGTCACAAATATAACAGCAGAATTGATCAAGTGAGGAAAGAATCTGAGAGCTTGAATATTGATTCTCTGAAATAGTCAGAGAAAAATAAAGAAAAAAAGATTTAAAAGAATGAACAAAATCTCCAAAATATGGGATTATGTAAAAGACTCCAAATCTGTGACTCACTGATGTCCCTGAAAGAGAGGGAGAGAAAGCAAGCAACTTGGAAAACATATTTCAGGATATCATCCATGAAAATTCCCCAAACTTTGCTAGAGGGGCCAACATTCAAATTCAGAAAATGCAAAGAACCACTGTGAGATACTACACAGACAACCGTCCCCAAGACACATACTTGTCAGATTCTCCAAGGTCAAAATGAAACAAAAAGAAAATGCTAACAGCAGATCTTACAGCAGAAACTCTATGAACCAGCAGAGATTTAGGACCTATATTTAGCATTATTAAAGAAAAGAAATTCCAAACGAGAATTTCATATTCAGCCAAACTAAGCTTCATAAGTGAAGGAGAAATAAGATTCTTTTCAGGCAAGCAAATGCTAAGGGAATTCATTACCACCAGACCTGCCTTATAGATTGTCCTAAAGGTAATGTTAAATATGGAAGGAAAGATTATTACTGGCTACTACAAAAACACATTTAAGTACAGACACCATTGACGCCAAAAAGCAACCACACAAACAAGTCTGCATAATAATCAGCTAACAACGCAAAATAGGATTCGATTCTTCAGATCCACACATATCAATATTAACCTTAAATGTAAATAGGCTAAATGCCCAATTAAAAGGCACAGAGTGGCAAGTTGCATAAAGAAGCAAGACCCAAGAGTACACTGTCTTGAAAAAACCCATTTCACATGCAGTGACACACATAGGATCAAAGTAAAGAGATGGAGAAAAATCTACCAAGCAAATGAAAAACAGAAAAAAGCGGGATTTGCTATTCTAAGTTCAAACAAAACAGACTTTAAACCAACAAAAATCAAAAAAGATAAAGAAGAGCACTACATAACGGTAAAGGGTTCACCTCAAAAGGTCAGACTTAACTATCCTAAACATATATGCACCCAAAACAGGAGCACCCAAATTCAGAGAGCAAGTTCTTAGAGACCCACAAAGAGATTTATATAACCACACAATAATAGTGGGAGACTGACAGTATAAGACAAGTCATTGGGGCAGAAAACTAACAAAGAAATTCAGGACCTGAATTTGGCACTTGACCAAATAGACCTAATAGACATCTACAGAACTCGCCACCCAAAAACAACAGAATATACATTCTTCTCATCTGCACATGACCTATAATCTAAAATTGACCAATCAGCCATAAAATAATCCTTAGCAAATTAAAAAAAAAATCATACCATCCACACTCTCAGACTACAGTGCTACAGTGCAATAAAAATAGAAATTCATTAAAATTAACCTTCTCCTGAATGACTTTTGGGTAAACAATGAAATTAAGGCAGAAATCAAGAAATTCTTTGAAACTTGTTAGAACAAAGATACCACATACCAGAATCTCTGGGACACAGCTAAACCAATGTTAAGAGGGAATTTTATAGCACTAAATGCCTACATCAAAAATTTAGAAAGATCTTAAACTAACAACCGAACATCACACCTAGAGGAAATAGAGAAACAAGAGCAAATTGACCTCAGAGCTACTAGAACACAAGAAATCAAAATCAGAGCTAAATTGAAGGAAATTGAGACACACACAAAAAAACTTCCAGAAGATCAAGGAATCTAGGACTTGGTTCTTTGAAAGAATAAATAAGATAGATAAAATGCTAGCTAGACTAATAAGGGAACAAAAAGAGAGAAGATCAAAATAAGCACAATCAGAAATGACAAAGGGGATGTTACCACCTACCCCACAGAATTTTTTTTAAACCCTCAAAGACTACTAAAAGCACCTCTATGCACACAAGCTAGAAAACCTAGAAGAAATGGATAAATTCCTTGAAACATACAACCTTCCAAGATTGAACCAGGAAGAAACTGAATCCTGGACAGAGACCAATAATGAGTTCTAAAATTGAATCAGTAATAGCCTACCAACCGGAAAAAGCCCAGGACCAGTGGGATTCACAGCTGAATATTACAAGAAGTATAAAGGAGAGCTGGTATCATTCCTATTGAAACTATTCCAAAAAAAAAACAGGAGGAGGGACTCCTCCCTAACTCATTCTATGAAACCAGCATCATCCTGGTACCAAAACCTGGCAGGGACACAACAACAACAACAAACAAACAAACACAGAAACAAAAACTTCAAGCCAAATTCTTGATGAACATAGATGCAAAACTCCTCAGTAAAATACTCGGGTTTTACTGATCCCAATACTAATTTTACTTTCCTGCTAAAAGATAAATATAATGACATTAGTTATAGCCTTAAAGTACTACTCCAATGGAATAAAATGTTTAAAATTGCCACCAAGACCCAATGGTGCTTTATAGAGTTGGGTTCAATATTCATTGTTCTAATGTGATCTAAAAAGAGGTCATTTGTTCTCCTTAATTCAATACCTCTCAGAAATTGCCCTATTCTTAAAACTATTCTTTAAGACTGCTTCTCCTCCAAAACTCTGCCTAATGTCTCCCCTTGGATCTTCCATCATAACCAACAAAAAAATTATTTTCTCAAAGTTAGAAACAACCCTGTGTGGCCAGATATATGAATCTCAACTTTATTCTCACTCTGGTTATAAGAAATGCTGGAATAATTAATTATTCATTTGGAAAAAGATAAAGTTGTATCGATATCTATCTTACCAGATTCCAAGATAAACTCCAAATAAATCAAAGATTTAAATTAAATAAGACCGTAAAACACTGGGCAGCAGAAATTGGTAAATTCTCTTGGAGCCTTGGAATCTGGAAATATTTTTTAATTATAACTAAAAATACAAAAGTCATAGAAGAAAATATTGATAAGTCAGAATACATAAAATCAAAGAATACTGTGTGATAAACTAAACAGCAACATCAAAAGACAAATGTGAAAAAAATATTTACAACTCCAACCAAAGAATAGAAGCTAATCACCTTAAATTATAAGGAGTTCTAGAAATCAAGAAAAACCCAACAACCTAATAAAAAATAAAATGGATATGAACAGACCTGTCACAGAATAAGAAATACATATACACCTCTTAAACATACTCAGTCTCACTCAGAAAAAAGAAATACAAATGAAAGCATTCTCTTACCTATCAGATTGGCAAAAATCTGCAGTTTGACCACACACTTTTTTAATGAGACTGCAAGGAAACAGACGCTAATACGCCACAGGAGTACAAAGGGGTATTACCCTTATGGAAGAGGGACAATATCTACCAAAATTACTTAAGCATTTATTCTTTGACCCAGTAAGTCTACTTCCTAATAATTTCATCAATTCGTAGTAAATGTTCACTATAGCTGAATAAACTATGGTACATCCAAACAATAAAATACAGTGAAGACCTTTCTGCACAGCTATAGAAGAATCCCAAGATATATGAAATAAAAGAAACACATGCTACTTTTGTGTAAGAAAGGAGAAAAATAAAAGTTTACTTTCATATTGTTTGTGTTGGTATAAAGAAACATGTTAACTATTCGAAAACTAAATTAAGAATTATTGCCTGGCACAGAGGAAGTACAGTTTAAATGTTGACAGTATTGTTTCTGTATAGCAATACTGGAATGGGTTGATGGGTTCATATGATATACAGTTCTTCTGAATTTACTGACACTCTTGGCGCTTTTGTCATTGCAAAGAGGGACAATGCCAAAGATAACTTACCATAGGATTTTCATGTGTGCCTCCTCAGTTCTAGGCTGCAGTAACACAGAATGGCATTTTTAACTGATGAAAAACTCTGTTCTAAAAGGTGCTTTTTATTTGCCTTCATTTGTTCTTTATATATTTCCTTAATTTTAAACTTAGAATTTTAGTTGTGCCTTTTCAAAGGATTGCCCAAGAAGATGCAATGAGATGATACATGTAAATTGCTTAGCTTAGTGCCTGGTATTTAATAAATACTCCATAACTCTTAGTGGTAGCAAACAGAATCATAAAAGTGATGTGTTTAATGAAACCTCTAATCACTAGAATTGATATCTACAATCAGAAAAAATTATCAACTCAGACCTTCTTTGTTTTTGTTGATTATTTTTCCTCAAAATTTCTTCAATACTGCATTCCTAGAATGTGAGAGGCTTTAAAATAAAATGTATCTTAAACAAGAATACATTTTATTTTAAAAGGTAAATGGAAAGAGCAGGAACCAACACAGGTACTTTTTGAGTCTGGAGTCTTTAGATATAATAAATAATTTCAGGAATGGTATGTATGGCACCTAAAGGATGTGGTTTAATTAAAAAGGCTTTTGAAGCTTTCTTGTAGACTGGTTGTTAATTATGGCTTCACCTGTGTTTCTCCCAGAAGGCTTCCCTGGCCCCTTAACTAAGTTAATTGTCCCTGCAATGTGCTCCTTGTATTTCTTCTATCATAACATTTATCACCCATGATTGTGGTTACTCAGTTCAGCGTCTTCTAGGCAAACCATCCTTTCAGCCTTGTGCAGACAGGAGGCATCTATCTGGTCCACACCATCCATGCCCCATCCATGCCCTTTAATATTATATACCCAGGTCCTAGAAGTTTCTGAGCACAATGCATGTGTGTTGAATGAATAAAAAGTTTAGAAAACTTTAAGCTAGTAAACAGTCACATGAGGAGCCTCATCCCCACCCACAACCCACACAAAGTAAAAACGACACAGTCAACATGAACAAATAGAGAAAAAAATTGTGGCAATTATAAGCAATAGAAGGTGAAAAATAGTCCCTTTACCTCAGTTATCAGAAGTTTTCAAAAGGATATTTTTTGCCTGCATTTTTTAATCTGATTGCTTCAATTCTTCAATTTGGTCTTGTGAACATGATTGTATTTTTTTAATAAAGTGCTTAATTTGCATGCATGCTTTTAATTATATGTTCTTTTACAGAAGCCTTATCTACTCCCATACTGCCTTTTTCTCAATTATTTTACTTCTGCCTTTTGCAAAATGTTTTAAATATTTGATTTTAGCCCCTAACACAGGCTCCAAATCTGTGCTTGGAATTTGGAGATCAAAGTACTGTAGCTAATCCTTAGGACATTTGCCATCATGTGATTTAAGAATCCATCTCTTATCAAGTTTCTGTGGTTTTCTGGAGTATTCACTGGTCATAATGTCAAAATGTGCACATCTGAAACTAGTTTTGAATTATGCTGTCTTTATACTCTTCCATATTTAGTTAATGGGATAATATCCAGCTCCTGAATGGTATTGAACTCGATTAGACCATCTCCAGTCTCCTTATGAAGGATTCCTAAGTTGTAATATCACATGTTTTCAATAAACCTTGTTTTTTTCCTTTAAATAGAGCACGTCTTATTCAAAAAGCTCATGGCAGCAGGAAAGGAATTGATAATGAAAAGAAAGTGAGTCCAAAGTAGGATTTTTCCTCATAGCTTTAGGATTTGTTATAAGACAATGTGTTTCACCGTCTGACCTGCAGCTTTGAGAGTCAGTTGCCATGAATTCTGATCCTGTTTCTGGAAGTAATTTATTACATTATCTTGTACAAGCCTCTCTGGGACACTCTTTCTTTCCTTTTAAGCACAGATAAGAGCAACAATATAGTTTGCAGGGTTCATAAACAGCAATACATAAAAGCAAATATGAAATTAGAAAGTTCCAAAAACTGCTCTAATCTAGTGCCAGTGAAGGCAAATCTTGGCAAGGATTTCATAAATAAAGATGGGAGTTAGATACATAATTATATGTGACCTGTTTGGTTAATAATCTCACTGAAATACAGATAGATAAATAGATAGATAGATAGATAGATAGATAGATAGATAGATAGATAGATATAATAGATCTACACATGGCAACAAGCAGGACTTTCAAAATTATAATGAATGTCAGGTATTTACTCTTGGTTTATATTTACTCAAATTCACTCCTTCAAAGCGCTGTCTTTTTATTCTTCACAGAAGGAAAAGTCTGTTTTCACACCCCAGTGTTTATCCCTAAGGATTAGCCAAGTGCTTAAACTGTATCCATTTTATATTTCCAAAAATAAGAAATTGTTCATTGAAAAAGATTAAGAGAGCAAAGTGAACCAGGTAATTCTAAATTTCCCCGGATAATACTTAGAATGAATTCCTATCCGTAAACGTCCTTTGCTGAATGACGTTTCATCTCCAGTGGCATCTCCATTGCAAAATCCAAGTAACACAGTGTATTCAAAGAACTTCCTGAAAATATCCTTTCAAAAACTTTTAGCAGTAGGTGATGATTAATCATAACCTGTATGTCGCCTGAAAATAAGTATCATGTTTCTCAAAGAAAAATTACACATTCCAACTCTATTAAACACAACTGGCTGCTAAGTTTCAGAGAGTCCATATTATTTGACTGCTTAGAGTAAGTACAAAAAGAAAGTATTATAAACTAGGTATGTTTGCCTGTTGATGTTTAAATATTCAAGCTATGACCTTGAGTAAGATATCCAAGCATGGAGTTTCATCATAGGATGTTGGGATTTCCAGCAGATGTTTCAACTTTGATTATTCGTTGGTGGAATCCAAATCGTTTTTTAAATCTGCAGTAAAATACTGGTATGGGGTTCTGTTTAGAAATCAAAACTGACTGCAGCTTGTCATTTGGTATGTGTGAAAATAGGTACTGAAGAAAATTTTAAACATCTGAGGATATCAAAGTGCAAAATTGTTGCTTCTAAAAGCTTGTCTTGAACTTTCTATGTAAAAGAACATAATATAAAGCTACTTTATCATTGCCCTAAACCATGTCCTAAAACATCAAAAAATACACATGACTTTTCATTTCTCTGATTTATTGAGAACTGATGGAATCACACCTAGGTAATTTATCCCAGATACTACCGTATGCCTAAGTAGGATGTGCCTCCTACTCCATGTAGAAGGATGTTCCCTCCTACTCAGGGAACAAATGCTTCTTTCCTGTTTTATAAATACAGAAACACAGCTTCCTTGCCTCCTTCAGTCGGTAACCCACATCTGAAATTAAATGTTTGTGATCACACTCTGAAGCAATTCGTTTCAGTAGGTTACTGATACTGCAAGGGATTCATCCTGTAGTATTAAATAAATAAATAAATAAATCTACTACTTGACTCTGCATCCCTGACCTCTCCCCCAAACTCCAGCCCCATTCACTATCTACAGAATGCCTACTAGGCATCTCAAAATTAATATGGCCAAAACTGAACAGGTAGTTCCGCCCTTCATGTAGTGTCCCCTTCTCACCTATCCCCATGGTATTTCCCCAGCTCAGTAAATGACACTTCATTCACCCAATTGCTTAGACCAAAAACCCTGAAGTCAGCCTTAGACTCCCTTGTTTGTGTCACATCCCACAGTCAGCTTCAGCAAATCTTGGCCTCTCCACCTTCACAATGTGCCCCAAATCCAGCTCCTTTACAGCTCCTCCTGACTTTAACCTCACTCTTGTAAAGCTGCTCTCACCCTTTGTCCAGACCACAGCAGTGGCTTCTTAACTGGCCTTCGAGCTTCCTTTCTGACGTCTGGCTTCCTTTCTGGCATCCAGCCCCCTCCTGATTGGTTTCCGAAAGGTAACCAAAATGATCTTGTAAAATGCACATCTGATCCTGCACTCTGCCCAAAACTCTCCCCCTACTTCTATTGTGTAATACTTAGAAGGACTACTAAAGCTATTCCCAAAGTTATTGCAATCCATCCAGAGCCCTCCCTCACTAGCTTGATCTCCGTGCCTTCCCTTGAACACGATGAACCTGCTTCCACCTCAAGGTCTTTATATTTTTTGTCTGGAACCCTTTCTCTTAGATATGATCACAGTCAGCCCTTCACTTCATTAGGTCTTGGCTCCTCTGAGATGCTTTCCCATTAAGACAACCTAAAATATTAAAAATGGCCAGGCACAGTGGCTCATGCCTATAATCCCAGTACTTTGGGAGGCCAAGGCATGTGGATCACTTGAGTTTGAGACCAGCCTGGCCAATATGGTGAAACTCTGTCTCTACTAAAAATATAAAATTAGCCAGAAGTGGTGGTCGGCACCTGCAAACCCAGCTACTCAGGAAGCTGAGGCAGAAAAATCACTTGAACCTGGGAGGTGGAGTTGCAGTGAGCTAAGATCATGCCATTGCACTCCAGCCTGGGTGACAGAGACTCTGTCTCAAAAATAAAAAATAAAATATTAAAAACAAGTTAATTATAAGATGTTTGCTAAATTTTACCTGAATATCAACCATTTGCAAGTATTTATATTCCCTGTTCTTAATGATACTTTTACTTCTTGGAACTTCACGTCAATATAGACCACCTGCTCCTCTGTGACTCCACCCTCATTCTGCTCTGTATTTCCCCAGGGTTTTTGTCACTACCTAACATTATATTCTGTACTTGTTTATTGCTTTAACATCAGCCTACCCAAGAAGAACATAAGCTCCCTGAGGGCAGAAAACTTTTCTGTTTTATTCACTGCTCTATGTCTCATGCTTGGCTCATAGTAGACATGCAACAAAAAATATTTGTTGAATGAATAAATTGCCTTAACACTTAATTTGAGAAAAGTCATATCCAAAACACTCCTGCTGATGCTTCATCATTCAACCAGTATTCAAAACGAAGAATGTACCACTTAAAATTTGAGAAATTCAGTTAGAAACGATCCTTGACACTTTCCAGTTCAATCCAACTCTTAAAGGTATGGAAACCAGTCCTGAGAGATAAGTGGTGACAAAGCTAATTAATGGTGGACAGATAATTAAACTAGGCATTGTTCAATGTTCTTTTTTTTTTTTCCCCGAGACAAGGTCTCACTCTGTCACTCAGGCTGGAGTGCAGTGGTGCAATCTCACCTCACTGCAACTTCTACCTCCCGGGTTCAAGCAATTCCTCCTGCCTTAGCCTTCTGAGTAGCTGGGATTACAGGCACACACCACCATGCCCAGTTTATTTTTGTACCTTTGGTAGAGATGGGGTTTCAGCATGTTGGTCAGGCTAGTCTTGAACCGGCTGGTCTCGAACTCCTGACCTCGTGATCCACCTGCCTCGGCCTCCCAAAGTGCTGGGATTACAGGTGTGAGCCACCACGCCTGGCCAGTTCAATGTTCTTTATGCTTCCATACTTTACATCTCTGTTTCTTTTGAAAATTCCTTTCAGAATTCTGTATACATAAGCAAATATAATGGAACCAGAACATTTCAATTCCATCTTACCTTGCTGCTCTGTTGGCAATAAAACATCTAGCACATGATATACATGGAATGCTAAAAAAAATTATAAGTTTTTACAGAAAAGAGCTCACATTGATAAGACAGGTTGACCTCTCTTTCTCAATCTGCTATGCCATTGAGACAACCTAAAATATTTAAAACATGTTAATTATAATATTTTTGCTAAATTTTACCTAAATATCAACCATTTGCATGTAGTTATATTCCCTATTCTTGATAATACTTTACTTCTTGGCATTTCACATTTAAGCCTTTGTTTGACTTTCTACATCTCTGTTTACTAGACTACCTACAAAATAAAAGCTACCAAAAGAGAAACGTGGGAAAATATGTTAAGTGTTCTGGAAACAGAAATGAGTTTGATTTTTGGCTCTGTCTACTATGTAAATGACTTTGGATAAGATTCTTGAACTTTCTTACTATCAAGTTATTGATCTAGAAAAGTGAGGGGAAAGGTATATATATAAAACACTTTTTTTTAGATTGAGAGTTAACATGATACCAGGCACACTAAGGCAGATTAAAGGCTTTATATGTATTATTTGATGTAATCATTACAATACCCCTGTGAGAAAAAGGGATCTATTCCCTATTTGCAGGTGAGGACTCCAAGACTCAGCAAGATTAATAGGCCCGAGGTCACACAGCTAGAAAAGGACAGAACTAGAAATACCTTGGCTGTTGCACATGAAGTTTATACTCATAACCTCTGTGCCTCCTTGAAGGGCTATTATAGAGAAATAACGAAATAGAGTCTGTGTACTGAATAGCCCCACAGCCTCATACATCAGAGGTACTCAATAAATGTTGCCCATTTCTCTTCTCTTTTCCCACCACTGACTAAATAAATTACCTTGGCCAATGTACTAACCTTTCTAGGCCATAGCTACTTTTTAAAATAAATAATGGTTCTCTTTTTTCTCATTACAAAAGCAATACATGGCTATTAAAGATCATTTGAACAGAAGATATATAGAGAGAAACTAAAATTTACACACAATCTTACCACCTAAAGAAAATCACATTAATATGCAGATATATGTATTATAGTATTTATTTTTGTATATACTGTAAGAATACATAATCTGGCCAGGTGCAGTGGCTCACACCTGTAATCCCAGCACTTTAGGAGGCCAAGGCGGGTGGATCACTTGAGGTCAGGAAGTCAAGACCAGACTGACCAACATGGTGAAACCCTGTCTCTACTAAAAATACAAAAATTAGCTGAGCGTGGTGGCAGGTGCCTGTAATCCCAGCTACTGGGAAGGCTGAGGCAGGAGAATCCCTTCAGTCCGGGAGGCGGAGGTTGCAGTGAGCTGAGATCACACCACTGCACTCTAGCCTGGGCAACAAGAGGGAAACTCCTGTCTCTAAAATAAAAAGAATACTTAATTTTTTGGGAGACTGAAACTGAAATCATCCTATATATCCGGCTATGTAATCAGTTATTTAAATAATGATATTTAGAAACATTTTATCTCACAATATTCTTCTGAGACATGATGTTTTGTGGTTGCATAGTATTTGTGTTAATGATAGTAATAATAAATTAGCTAAAATATGTTATGTAGTTTAGTATTATACTGAGATGTTTTACAGTTAAATTATTCAATTCTAACAATCCTATGACATAGGTACTTATATTATCTTCATTTCACAGATTAAAAAAAACTGAGGCAAAGAAAGTTTCAGTCACTTAACCCAGGTAACCTAACTATTAAATGGCAGAGCCAGAATTGGAGCTCAGGCACATGAGCTCCACAGCCCATGCTCTGGAAAGGATATACCATGTTGTTTTTTATTAATCCATCTTTATTAGAGATCTGGATTGGTTCTAATTTTTTATACTATTACTAGTAGTGTTAGGTATGAGTTGACAGGAGAAAAAAATAATAGTTTAATAAGTATGCTGATGCAAACTTTTGTTAGCCTCTACAGTTTTATCACACATCCCTAGAGTTTAAATTCCTGAAATAATAGTTACTCACATTGTTAATAGTCTTGGCAAATAATGTCAAATTGCTCCCCCAACAATACCATATCAGTTTATCCTTGCAGAAAATCTTCATCAATTACTTTTTCTTCTCTGCCTTGCCAATGTTGACAATTCATTTTTTTAAACTTTGTAAGTTTGATAGAATAAAATTGTACCTTTCTACTATTTTAAATTTCAAAACTAGAAATCATTAAGAACTTCTTTCTATATGTTTATTAGTCATTGTTAGTTCTGTCCAATTTCCTACTAGCATGTTTTCTTAGTGTTTTATGTTTATGTATTAAAGATATTAATCTTTTGTTCATCATCATATATGTTGCCATTTTTTTCCAGCTTTGTTTTTTGCATCTCAATCTGGATAGAGTTTTTGGTTTTTTTTTTATTGTATGGATTTTTGTGTATTTGTGCCTTCACTTCTCAGCTGTAAAATGTGGGAAGAATAAATAGGTTTACAATAATTGATGCTACTTTGAAAAGGAATAATATTATTGTCATACTACTATAGGAATAGGCAATAAAGTGTAATAGAATCCAAAAATAGGCTTCTCAATAAGTACATGGAAACATTTGGAGAAAGACATAGTTTTTATTTAGATGGTACCGGGAAAATTGACTTTCACATGGGATAAAAAGTGAGATTTGTTCTCTACTTCACCACAGAGACAAAAAAAAATTCCATTAAAGTTACAGATTGTATAAGCTAGAGTAATGCTTAATTATTATACAAATCTCCAAATTCTAGTAACTAAACAAAATAGCAGTTTATTTCTTACTTGTAGAATATCCAATGAAAGTGTTCTTTGTTTTGGGTTGGGGTATATGATAAAGGCTCTGTTCCATGCAGTCATTCTGGAAGCCAGGCTGACAAAGGCACTGCCATCTTCAGCATATTGCTTCTAAGGGCATTCTTACCACCAAAATGCAACTAACATAGAAAAAGAGAAAGTGATAAGCCAAATGTGCTTGCCTTAAGCCTGAAAGTGGCATACATCATTTCCATTCATCTTCCACTAACTAGAATTAGTCACCTCATCTCACCCAGAGCAAGGGGTCCAGGGAAATGAGACGTCTGGACGTGCAGGCACTTCTCAGAGATAATGCTATGCCTTGGAAGGGAAGCACATATCTGTGGTAGACAGCTAGCTACCTTTGACACAAAGACTATTCTGAATAGTCAACATAAATTTATTCACTAAACAAACATATAAGTGTGACAAAATAAAATATAGGAAAATATTTTTATAATCTGTCGGACAAAGTCATTCTAGATAACTTCTGTGACCTTTAAATGATATGAAGTCCAGGAGTCTAAAGCAGGAGGGGCATGGTTTTGTTTTGCCCATTATATTTGCAAAGATTGAAGACTTATAATATGCCAGGTAATACATGAAAATGCTTAGAACCATGTCTATCACATAGTGAACAGTAAACATTAGCTTTTACTAGTACCATTTTTATTATTATTAGGATTTCTTTTTATTAACAAGGAGAGAGAGAAGTAAATGTTTCCATACATTGTTAGGGAAAATTGGTACCATCATTTTGAAGGCATCTTGAGATCAATCACAAATCAAAATATGCCAACAATTTAGTCTCAAGGAATTTACCCTTAAATTCCTTATCCTAAAAATAGATGTATAGGACTATTCATTTCAGCATCATCTTAATCGCAAAAGCAAAAGTAACCTAAAATTCAATAATAACTGTCTTAGTCATTTGTGTTGTAATAAGGGAATACACAAGACTGGGTATTTATAAAGAAAGGAGGTTTATATGGCTCACAGTTCTGCGGGCTGTACAAAAAGTATGGTGCCTGCATCTGCTCCTGGTGAGAACCTCAGGCTGCTTCCACTCATGGCAGAAGGTGAAGCGGGGCCAGCATGTGCTGAGATCACGTGGTGAGAGAGGAAGCAAGAGAGAAGTGCCATGTTCTTTTTAACAACCAACTCTTAAGGGAACTAGTACAGCCAGACCTCAGTCATTACCTCAAGGATGGTACCAAGCCATTCATAAGCAATTCTCCCCCATGACCCTAACACCTCCCATTAGGCCTCACCTCTAACACTGGGGATCAAATTTCCACATGACATTTGGAGGGCCAGATATCTAAACTATAGCATAAGTAATTGGTTAATTAAATGAATTAGTGTCTTACCTTATACATATTTGTATTGTTTTCGTATTTTACTTTATAACTTTAAAATGTACATTTCATTGAAGTCATTCAATGTTTAGCTTATAGTGAGGCTACTAAAATAATTCAAAGAACTGAAACAAAAAAAAATGTGGTGGGACAGGGGGATATAAACATCAAGGACATTGTATTTGCTGCACTTCTGATTTTCCCAGAGAGAACAAAATGAAATTAATTTAAAGAGAAAGAGAGAAGCCCCAGTGGCCTAATGGATAAGGCATTGGCCTCCTAAGCCAGGGATTGTGGGTTTGAGTCCCATCTGGGGTGAGCTGAGGTTTTTCCAAAACCTAAAAAAAAAAAAAAAAAAAAAATGGGGAGAAAAAAAAAAAAAAAAGAGAAAGAGGTAAATTCATGTCCATTATTAGGGAAAACTTTCTGAGACTCTAGCATAACTTTTAACATATAAAAACTTTAAAAGCCTGAAGTCTCCAGTTTCTAGGAGTCAAGATGTACCCTGTTTGTGGCTTACCTCCAGAGAATGCATCTGTCCTTATAGCTACTAGTTTGAAAGTGTTCAACCATACTTTGTTCGAGGATGATTTAGTTCTTTTCATTGTGTTTTTACATTGAGTCATGTTATACCTTCTAAAAGATGCATTATGCAGTGTAATTATAGCAGCAAAACACAGACCATCAGGTTCAGATGTACAATTGGCCTTGCTTTAACCCAGTCCTTGAGTTCATGATAGGGAAGTTTTGGATGTGAATTTACCTTATAATGAAGGCTTTTTGGTATTTCAGTGACTAACACCTTTTAGACAGGGTCCATGGTGATCAATTCATATTGATTTTGCTAACTAAATAGTACTTGAGCAAAGTTCCAGTGGCATCTAAAAATAAGCTCTTTCACGGTCCTTACATGTCTTAAATATCATTATAGTATTTATTTTGTTCAAATCTTTGCAGTCACCTCAAATTTCCAGAATTCCTGTGTAAATCATTCTAAGTAATTCAGTAAATTTGTGAACCTACTTCCTAATACCTTGTAAACCTGCATTTCACATTTCTACTGGGCTGCTTGTAATCAATAGCTCTTTCTTCACTGCTTCCCAACGTGTTCTAATTTGTTTCCTTTGGGAGAGGTAGATTTTAAGAGCTCAGGATTACATGCTTTTTTTTTTTTTTTTTTTTGCGATTTAGAGCTCCTCCTTATTTAGTAGCAGTTCTACGTCTTTCTCTAGTCCCATTTTCTCTTGAAGCAGCCATAAAAGTACCATCTGGTTTTTAGCATCATTCTATTTCTGCTTTCTCCTCCCTGCACTTTTCTCTTCTCTGAATGCTTTATGCGATAACAATTTATTCTTGATTTATTATCCACCTGCTTTCACAGCCTTCCCCTTTCTGCTCCTCCTCCACCCCTTTCCCACCCTGAATGGAGTGGTATACCATAGTTCTTAAGGACACAGCTCTGGAATCAAGTAAGGACCAACTCAACCACTTATGCATGTTGGGCTTTAGTGACTTGACCACTACAAGCCTCAATTTCTTCGTTTATAAGAAAGAGAAGGTTATAGTACCATCTACTGCACAGGGTTTCTTGAAGAATTAAATAAAATAATATACATCAGGGTTTCTCAGGCTTGGCACTATTGACGTTTGGGGCTGAGTCATTCTTTGTTCTTAAGGCTGTCCTAGACATTGCAGGATGTTTAGCAACAACCCTGGCCTCTACCACTAGATCCTCATAGCAACTCTCTTCCCAGTTATAACACTGAAAAATGTCTCCAGACATTGCTAAATATCCCAGGGAGGCAAAATTGTCCCCGTTCAGAACCACTGACGTATAGAAACATTTAGCACAGTGCCTGGTACATAGTGGGGACTTGATTAATAATCTTGATGAATGGATGGTCAGATGAATGGTTGAATATTCATTTTTAATACAAGTGTCTAATATAATTCTTGACAGGCAATTAACCACTTAATACATAAATGGATAAACAAATAAACATGAAGCCAGTGAGTTTCAAGGTCTGTCCATAGTTTCTACCTTATACTAAAATGTCGTATCGTCACTAAACACAAGCTTCCTATGTTTCAAAAAATACTTTAGACAATTAACTAACTGCACAGCTTAAACTACTCCCCCAATTTAATATACATGCATATACTTTAAAGAATAGGGAGATTTTAAAATAAACTCTAATGGATGATAGCTATAACAATTATGTTGTAGAATTCATTGCTAAAACTTGAAGTGACCTTTTGATTAACCTGAGTATTTCAGGTTGATATTCCAGTGAATAAGCCATTGATGTGGTAAGAGAACAAAGCTCAGGCAACTTTTAAGTATTTGTTAATCTCAGTTATCTTATGTAAATATTTTTGAGTGCCTACTGTGTTTCAGGCACCATTCTGGGTACTTAGGATACATTCGTGAACAAAACAATGATCCAACCCTGTGGAACCTCCATTCTATGAAGTAATGATCACAAAAATAATAAGTACATATATAGAAATAAAAATATAGATTACTCACAACTTCTAAAATATTAGCATGGGAAATACTCTAGGTGGCACTGACAGCAAAATTCTAGTGGATGACTGTAACTGAACCAGAAACACTTTTGTGACTGCATTCACTGTTTGCCATTTGGTTGCTCATCTGTGTTTTCAGTTTACTGAACTCTAACTTTCTTGTCTGATCTGAATTACAATGAAGGTATTAAATCAAATCTGTGGTTACCTTTGCATGTTTTAGAACTGCAAACATTTAGATTATGATTCACTGTGTGCATAATTTTTTAATTGTCTCAAATCAACAGTCTTACTCTTACTTTTCTAGGTTTTTCTCTAATGAACTAACTTTATAGCATACTTTTTGTGCTGTAGTCTAACAAACCAATAGCTGATTTTTTAAGAAAATTAATACAATATATGCTTTTTTTGCCTCACTTTTTTCACCTGTAAAATGGGATCTGTGAGATACCTAACACATAAAGTTGTTATAAGGATTAAATAAGGTAATGTTTATTAAAAAAAAAACCAAAAACTTAGAACTAAAGAAAATGCCAAGCACATAATAATTATTAAGTGTAGTATTTTCTGCACTCCTACTGGCCATGTACTTTTTTCTAGTATTTCCAGTATTTTAACTTAGTAAATTAGGTAGTATATCTTTTTCTTTTCTTTCTATACTTGGGAGAAAGAAAGCAGGATTACAAGGAAATAAAAGCAAAATGTATAACCGTCAGGGCCATATAAGTAATGTCTCTTTGTAAACCACTAGTCTCAGGAGTAAATCCCTCCACATGATGAAAACCAAGAGATGTGTTTGCATATAACTCTTTTTATAAAGATTTTTTTAATTGCAAAGACACAGTCATTTTTATAAAATTCTAACACACTAAAATTAATAATTTGGAAAGTGAAAAGCCCCTTTATGCATATATTAACTCCAGCTCACTACCTTTAGAGATAATTAATTGTAATAATCAATGTATAGTCTCACTTTTTTCTTTTTTGAGACAGAGTCTTGCTCTGTCACCAGGCTGGAGTGCAGTGGCAGGATCTCAGCTCACTGCAACCTCTGCCTCCTGGGTTCAAGTGATTCTCATGTGTCACCCTCCTGAGTGGCTGGGATTACAGGCACCCACCACCACACCCAGCTAATTTTTGTATTTTTAGTAGAGACAAGATTTCACCATGTTGTCCAGGATGATCTCAATCTCCTGACCTCATGATTCAGTTGCCTCGGCCTCCCAAAGTGCTGGGATTACAGGAATGAGACACTGTACCCAGCATAGTCTCAAAATTTTTTCCTGGTCATTTACTAGTATATATTTCTATTAAAACAAAATCACATTGCACATAGTTTTGCAACTGGCCTTTATTCACTTCGAATATGTCTTTGGTGTCTGTTTCGCCACATTTAGTTCCTTCTTGTTTCCAACAGCTGTTAAGAGTGGTAACTCTCTGGGTCTCTGGGTACTTACCCACAAAAGCACATGCATTAGAGCTGGTTGAAAAAGTCCTTCAGGGCGGGCACCCGTGGCTTACACCTGTAATCTCAACTTTTTGGAGGCCAGAGCTGGCAGACAATGTGAGCTCAGAAGTTCAAGACCAGCTTGGGCAACATGGCAAAACCCCATCTCTACAAAAAATACAAAAATTAGTCAGGCATGTTAGTGCATGCCTGTAGTCCCAGCTCCTTAGGAGGCTGAGGTGGGATACAGAGGTTGCAGTGAGTGGAGCTCGTGCCACTGCACTGCAGCCTGAGTAACAGAGTGAGACCCTGTCAAGGGATGGATGGATGGATGGAAAGAAGGAAGGAAAGAAGGAAGGAAGGAAGGAGGGAGGGAGGGAGGGAGGGAGGGAGGAAGGAAGAGAGGAAGGCAGGGAGGAAAAAGTCCTTCAGCTGAAACTTGCAATGCCAACAACTGACCCCTCTCTCTTTCTCAAAGCACTAACCCAACAAGGGGCACGAGCAGAGAGGCTCAGAAGGTCTTCTCAGTCCACACCAAGAAACCAGACCTTTCTCAGTGCAGGGAGAAGGATGAACTGAATGAGGAATACTCACTCATATGGCAGTTAATCCAGAGGATGACAGAAACATTACAAATGTGACACCATTGAAATGGAACTCCTCTTTGGAGTGTGGAAGCCCAGTCTTACACAACTCACTTGAAGCAGAAAGGAAATTGTATTTGAGGATGTTAAGGTCGAGCTAACTTTTATTAAAATTGCCACAGGAGGTCATTCATCCCTACTTCATTTATACACTTCAAAACCTACTTCCCACCACTCAGATACTTACTTGTGGAGTGATTAAGTTCTCTATCTTTTCTATGCTTTCATTAGATGCTCTTTTTCTCTTTTTTGCTTATAAAAAGGAAGATTTTTTTAAGTCAAGTGTCAATATGCCAAACATTAAGTATCCACTCCCTTGCAATGCAGTGTTTATATTTACAAACCCTATTATAACAAATATAATATTACTTAATTATGCAGCAAACTTACAAATAATTGGTGAATCAGGTGTAAGAAATACTCTGTACAGGAAGAATATTCAGCTTAGTTGAGGCCTTTGTTAAACAATATGCAAAGTTGCAGGTGCCATGCTAGGGAATTTTTGGGATAAAGGAAATGTAAACTTATTTGGCAGGAAAACTAGAGGCATGATTATACCTTGTAGTACTTTCATGGCTGGACAGATTTAGATGCCTCTGTCACATCACCCAGAAGCTGTAGTGTTAAAGGCTGAGGCAGGAGCTCCTTTTGCCACAGGAAAAAGGATGAAACCAGAGACATTGTGAAACGTTGCCCCAAAGAGTTTTAAGGCTCTCTGAAACCTTGGGTTTTTTTAATGCTATTGTCCAATCTGTTGAAGGTTAATTAATATGTGGTTCAAAATTGCATAGGGAAGGCACAGAATGGCCAAAGGGTCAAAACTACAGCAATAGGTAGGTCCTGTTCTCTGCCTTTTCACTCCTAAGTCTTCACAGAGGCCAAGTGGCACTAGGTGTGGCTGGGGATCAGGATCTGCATATTTGTGCCTTAAATAGGTCAAAGCGAATTTTTGGAAATATTGTTTTGGTAAATAAAAATTCCTGGTCATGCTAATTATGGCTGTTTCAACCTGTCTCTTTCAGATACCATTGTTCTTATTGCTTCAATAGCAGTTGTGTCTGCAAAAACTCAGGGTAATATTTTTGCCACGTCTGCACTCAGAAGTCTCCGTTTCCTACAGATCCTCCGCATGGTGCGCATGGACCGAAGGGGAGGCACTTGGAAATTACTGGGTTCGGTGGTTTATGCTCACAGCAAGGTAAGATTTGCTTTCTGAGTTCAGAAACAAAATTTTTGACACCTTTTTGTTGATTGCTGTAATATTTAATAAACCTATCACAAGCAAACTTAGTCATTGCAGAAATTGGTTAAAACAATTTTGGGACATGATGTGCAATGTACTGTGTAAAAGCCATCATAAACATCCAAGAATTAGTAAAGTGGATAGAATCATCATAGAATTCTTTTTTCCTTTTTCAAAGATTTTCCACCTCTAAAAAATCTTTCGTTCCTTTTATGTCTAGGAATTAATCACAGCTTGGTACATAGGATTTTTGGTTCTTATTTTTTCATCTTTCCTTGTCTATCTGGTGGAAAAGGATGCCAATAAAGAGTTTTCTACATATGCAGATGCTCTCTGGTGGGGCACAGTAAGTATAAAAATATGTTTTTATTTATTGGATGTTGTGAAATGGTTTTTTTTTAATACAATGTAATGGTTCCTATGGAGGGTCTCAATAAAAATATCAACTTGCAAAAGAGAGTTATGTGGAAAATATACTACTTATAATTGTCTAAAGGCTTTCCACATCTTTTTGGGCCAACTATGGTCTCTTGTAAACCATCATTAATATTTCTTGAGTACTAGCTTGTTGCCAAAATAAAAATATATAAATATATATTATTTTTTGAATGGTGATTAAAACATTGATAGGTTGCTTATTTGTTTTAACTTTATGGAGCACAAATTGAAATTATTAATTGTTATATTGATTTTTCACTCTTCAAAAGTTTATCTGGGTTTAAAAAATGAACGGAAGCTCTGAATAAAATTGCAGCAATGAAAAAGAAGACTGGTAACCATCTGTGAGATCAGAGATTATAGACATCTAATTTCAGAACTTTCCTCTCAAAACCTGCTTTTTATTTATATTGTTATTAAAGAATAATTTTCCAAAAAAATAAAGTAAAATCATGATTCTCACATAAATAGAAAGTTAACACATGCTAAACATTTTATTTAACTCATTTTTAAAATTTAAGTCATTAATAATGAAGAAACCAGTGAGATGTTAAAACCGGTTCAAAGCACTATCAAAAGAACAGGAACATTTAAAGATCAGGAATATTGAAATCAATGTGCAAATAGAGGCAAAACTGGCTCCTTCCACAGTGTGGGAGGGAAGTCAGTTAAACCTCCACTAGGCAGAATTTATTTACATGTCCATAGGCAAGAATTATTTTGCATTGCTACCAGTTATCAACAACTTACAGAGCTGTAAAATAGCTAAAAGGCTATGAAAAGAGCAGAGCCCTGTGAAATCAGAATCCAAAACCCTGGAAGGGCGTACTCTGAACAACACATAGTTTTCCACTGAAGCAAAAATTTTCCCTGCATTGTAAAGAATTTATAAAACAGTCATTGGAACTTGTGCCCTAATAAGAATGTCACCGGATATAGGAGTGCTGTATACAATGTATAAATTACATTTATTTTTATTTTATTCCTTTAAGGTATTCCAAAGGGGAGTTATATGAAAATAATTATAACCAAGCATGGTGGCTTATGCCTATAATCCCAGAACTTTGGGAGGCCAAGGCAGGAGGATTGCTTGGGCTCAGGAGTTTGAGACCAGCCTGGGCAACATAGCAAGACCCCATCTCTAAAAAAAAATAATAATAATACAAAAATTAGCCAGGTGGGAGGATCACTTGAGCCTGGGAGGTAGATTATAAATGCTTGTCTACAGAATGTCCATATCTTTTTGGTCCAAACCCCTTAAGTTCTCTTTTATACCACCCTTAGTATTTCTTGAGTTCTAGAGTGTTGCCAAAATAAAAATACATGATTTTCTTAAACTGTGATTTAAACAATAAGCTTTTTATTTGTTTTTTATGGTTTTTTTGTTGTTGTTGTTCAGTGGAGCACAGATTTAAGTTACCAATTGTTGCATTGTTCCACTACTCATCAAAAGCTCATCAGCAAGACCCAGAACACTTGTCAGAGACAAGGAACATTTTTTAGGTCTGTATCAAGCAGCACTTGTATTTGTTGATTGCATAGCAGCAATAAAATGAATAAAAATCAGAAATACATTCACCTAAAGATTAGAATTTTTTTCTTAAGTTGTCTGAGTAAATGTCTACAAGATTATGCCATTGGTTTCAAAGGATTCTGTTGGTTTAATAATGTGGTTTCCGGCTGCTCCCCACTATTCACAAGCAATAATGGGCATTTCCAAAGAAGAGTGGAAACTTGAAAGAGAGCAGTCATCTGACATTCTTAAAATACTTTTTATATGTAGAGAGCAAATGAAAATCTATGACTCATGATGGGATAAACTGTAAACTGAGAAAACAGGAGGCTTTTCTTGCCAGCAAGGGAAGACAGTTTATTATCCCAGCCTTCAAAGCAGTGGTTTGAATTCAAGTTTAATTTTGCTTCTCTTGGATAATTCTAATGTGTTTAACTTACTGATGCTCCCAGGTGCCCCTTTTCCCACTGAGATGCAGTTGTTGGTGAGTTTAGCCTGGCAGCTCATTATCCTTCTTTTTATTAGTCTTCCCTTTCTCCTTATTACTAAAAAGAATTGCTGTGTTGTGTGTTAAACAGTGTGTGGGAAACTCTTAATATACCTCTCAGTTAGTCACCAGCTTGTTTCCTTTGCCAGAATTACCCACACAGCAGGTTTTCAAAGGTCATATCTGTGACTTTCAGGGGAAGAAACATATTTTCATTGATTTCCCTTTCGGCTGTGCTAATTTGACTCACATTTAACCCGTACTTAACAGGTTCATGAATGGCCTAATTATGTTTCTATTTTTTTTTAATCCAGTCTTAAACATGAGAGTAAAAATCTTATAAGATGTCAGACTTTGAAGAATTTTTTAAGGCCTTATTGGTTCATAGCAGGTTTGTTGATATTAACTGACTCATTAATGAAATTGTCTGAAATGTAAAAAGACAGAAAAAGCAAACAAGAGAACTCGCCATTTCTATTTATTTTAAGAAGAACATATACTAGATTCCTAATGGGAAATAAAATATATTTAGACTATTACACCTCTTATTGATACATTAATCAAGACCTTAGTGAAAAATATGGTTGGGTATTTCTTAGTTAAAATTGCCCGTGTTGCACCTAATAGACATCTTAATAACTGTGGAAGTATCCAGAATAAATAGGGAAAGGACAGCATCCTAAGTGGGAGTATTTCTAAGCGTTATACTTTGATGAAAAAAGGAAATCCCCTATATTAAAAGAGTCCACAGTATCAAAATTAACTATCAAAATATAGTTTTTTTTCTACAGATACACTGTCCCAGTGAATTTTCAATACTAATTGCTGAACTCCTTCCATTAAGATAGTGAGGTCTGTCCCCAAGATCAACTTTTGGAGGGTTATCATGGTGGGATCAGTGCTGCTCGAAGCCAAAACAATTCAAAGAGTTTTGATCCCTGAAAGCAATTTCATATTACTGAATAGCAATACCTAGCTCATTGAGTAAGTGAAATAGATATAAAAGACCTGGTACCAAAAACATTGCAAGTGCCCAATCAACTATGATAGCTATTGTTGGTGTAGACACGACTGCTGCGGAAGTTAAATGAAAGCACCTTTAATACAAAAGGAACAAAAAAAAATGCTGAGTGTTTTGATGCAGACCCATGGAACACAGAAAAGGATTGGGAATTGGAGGTTGTGATGAAAAGATGCCCTGGGTTCTGATGTGGCCACTAAAGTTGCATTGATGGCAGAAAATGGAAGAGGGAAATAACTGTAGTAGCTGAGGCACTGAGAGCTACTGGAAAAGGAGTTCTTCTGATTGCTGGGTGGAGCTCCACTTATTATCACTTTCTATTGTTATTTTTCTCATTGAATGTTTCAGATTTATTCTGAAATAATTTAAGAATGGGTTTTCCTGGGGTTATTTTGTTATTAAATCCTTCCTGTTATTATTTTTCTCCCTTTGATTTGCTTTAGATTTATTCTGATGTAACTTAAGGTCAGGTTTTCCTGGAGTAACTTTTTCTGGTAATAACCTTGAAGGCCAGTTTGTCCTCTTTCTATTCACTGGTATTACTATAATGAAGATAGTGTTATGGGGTTTTATTTTTAAAAGATGCATACAGCAGCAGATAGTATAAATCTACTCTTGAGTAAGCATCTGAATATAGACTTCACCTAAGACCATGTGCTTGAAGTGAGTATGTCAGGCATGTCGAAGAATTTTATGTCAGCCAGAATTAGTCCAAGAATTCATGCTGAAAAATCTCATAGTCTTTCTAGAAGCAAACCATATAGATGTTTCTATGTATAAAATGTAGTATACTGTGCACTCAACATGTTGTACATCCCAAATACATGCCTTGAGATTCATCCATCTGTAAAATCTAAGGGTAAGAAATTGTGTAAATTTGTGGAATAAACAATGATACTCTTGTCCTGATAGTACCAGGACCCTTCAGAGAATCAACTCTCCTTACATTGGGCTTACTAATACGAAATGTTTCTGCAACATCATCTAAGCTGATGTTTTTGAATTAATGCTGGCGTATTAAAGTTAATAATTACTTCTTACTACCAAAGCATTATCTGATGGTATCAAAATGTTACTTGGTCATTAAAGGATCAACACACTAGCTCCTAACTATTCAAGAATATGATCATTTACCAAGAAAAACAGAGACACACACACCCCACCCTCAACCCACTGAAACATCCAAGCTACTATGAGCATCTGTAAGTCCCATGCCTACCTTATTGGCATGCATTTGTGATGTATATTATCATATGCCTCTTTGGGGAACTCTTTCCTAATGAGAAATCTAAAGTAGCATTGATGACAGAATATTTCTTCAATAATGTCATCTCACACATGCCTCTGGACACTTTTTCTCAGTGATTATTATTCTATAAGCATTGAGCATAGGCTGTTTTGAAAAAATAGAACTGGTGTCAAGAGACCTGGGTTCTGGCCCTAACATTATGATTTAATGTAGGTATATTATTAAGCAGTCATTAACATCTCTGTAAAATTGAGATATCACCCAAACACAAAGTTGCTATCTATCTAAAATGAGATTAGGACATGTAGCTGTGCTTTATCAAGTACTAAGCAAATAGTAGTCATTACTGTTGTTACACCACCAGTCTGAAAGAACAAGATGGAATGCTAATGCCCTGAGCTGCTTGCCACAGCAAAGCCCAAATTTTATGATGCCACCACCATAGGAGATTCTAATGTTTGAAGATGGAAAAGCTTTCTGACCTACTAGTTCAAGGTGACTAAATTTCAAAATTGACTGCACAATTTCTGTGACCACCTACTATCTGATCCTAGGTGAATCACCCTTCCTTAAAAGACTTCCTTATGGGCTGAGCATGGTGGTTCATGCCTCTAATCCCAGCACTTTGGGAGGCTAAGGCAGGAGGATCACTTGAGGTCAGGGGTT
>NW_016107946.1:0-41224 GCF_001604975.1 Cebus imitator
TCTATCTTTATTTCTTCAGAATCCCTGGTTTATCCTGTACAACTGTTTATTTTCAGGGCCAGAAAAACCTGTTGTGCCTGGATCCTGATATTCCTCCAGGAGGAACACATGAAAAACAAAATAATTTTTTATGCTAATGTTGATTTACTCTTAATATTATAATATTTTTTAGACCAACACAATGTTTCTTCATTGTTAAAGACTACGCCCTACCAGGGGTGAGGATGGGAAGAACAAAATCCTAAAGTGATATAGAACCTGAGCCAACCACACAGTCATTTGGATAATGATTGATAAGGGCCTGAATTAAGGCAGTAGCAATGGGAATTAAAATAACTGGGTTGTATAAGCAAGAGTTCAAACTGGTATGTAACTTGAAGTTATCATTTGTTTCCTAAAATTACCCTGCTAAAGTTGTAGTATTTACCTAATAAAAGCAACTACCTAATGACCATCATCTATGTCCCAAACACTGTAATATAAAGTATTAAACACAGAGCAAGTACTCATACAACACCAACTATTGAAACAATATTATACTGTTATATCAGCTTTACATAGTGATGCCTACTCATTTCTGGCAACAATCTTAAAGTGGGTATTTTAGTCTAATTGTTTTTGATTTGGACATCAGACTCAGAAACTTTAACTTGTCCAAGTAATCAGAATATTTAAAAAAAAACGGTGAGTATTTTAGTCTATGTCTCTCTAATTTTCAAAGTCATGCTTTTTTACTCATGCCTTTGTTTATACTGGAGTCACTTTAAGAATAACTTTGATGTCTCAGTGAACATGTCTTTCTATTTTTTAACAGTATCTAAACTGCCTAAGCAGACATTTTCACAACAAAGCCAATATAAACAAAGTTTCAAGTAATTTTCATAGTTTCTGCCATCATTCTGATTCTTATTCCCACTTGTTGACTCAATCTAGTTGTCATTTACAATGTCCTGTATTTATTCTTTATACCTTTATTCTCAGCATTTCTCTAATTTATCCTCCACTTAAATCTTGACAACCCATCTCTCCCTCCCCTCAGATAGCTAATTAAAAATTTGCAAGACTATATAATATGAGTTCCCAATAGACAGTGTGTCAAGGAGACATTGGAGGCCATGGATGAAGAGTAGGGAAATGCTGGAAAGATCTGCCACTTTGATAGACAGGCATTTTGAGCTAATAAAGTCCTTAGAGATCTCCCTGACCCTTTGGAATGCACATATGAATACAGCTGAAATCCTCTCCAGCTGTTCTGCTCCCAGAAGAGATATGGGATAACTTTAGATGACCCACAAAAAGCCCTCTACTCGGGAAAATTTCAGGAGATGATCTAGAAGGAGAAAGAGTGTGAGAAAAGAACAATTTACAATAAACATGTTTCAGAAATATAATAAATGGATATGAAATATTTTAGAAGGACTTGAAGAGCAAGGTTGTTTCTCTAGTGATGGAAGGCTAATCATGCTTATGAACTTTTCTGGGATTCTTTTTGCATTTGTGAAAAGGCAATTATGACACATAAAGTAATGTAAAATTATTTGATGTAATTATAAAAGTCAACAATTACTGTATATCTACTATAAACCATGCTGTCTTAAAAACACATTACATAAATACCTCATTTAATTTTTATGAGACAGTATATGGTAAATACTATTACTAGCTCCATTTACAGATACAGGTAGTGAGGTTCAGAGCATTTGAATAAGCCGCCTTAGGTTATATGCATAACCTCAACAGTCTCACTCCATGGTCAGTTCTCTTCTCAGCATCACTGGTGAGAAATGTCAGGAGTTAACCTTTCACTTCAGACACTGCTGATGAGCCATTTGCTCATATTTATTTTATTTGATTTGATTTTTTCTCCATCCAGGGTCCTACTCTATCACTCAGGCTAGAGCCAGCACAGTGGCACAATCATAGCTCACTGCAGCCTCACCTAGGCTCAAATGATTCTCCCACATCAGCCTTCTGAGTAGTTGGGATTATAAGCACATGTCACCATACCTGGCTATTTATGTCCCTTTATTTTTGTAGAGATGGGGTCTCTATGTTGTGCAGGTTGGTCTGGAATTCCTGGCTTTAACTGACACTCCCATCTTGGCCTCCCAGAGTGTTGAGATTGAAGGTATAAACCACTGCACCTGACCTGATTGACCACTCCTGATGGCTATTTCTAGAAAGGTAGGGTGGTGATAATGTCCACTGTGCCCCTGTTTTTTTTACACTTGGCTAGTATTAGTTAACAGGCTCTCATACAGAACCCACCTACTTAACCTGCCTATTTGCCTCACACCTTCTCTCTGGTTTTTACATCCTCTTTAATATTCTGACACCCATTATTTGACTGGGGTCTTCTTTCTTACACTAGAGATCCACTGGATTTTTGCCCTGGTCTTAAGGACATCACTTTTCCTTCTCCAAGGTCCATCCTCTCTGCTCTTCGCCCATCTAACTCTCTTCAGCTCAACATTCATTGCTCTCTACTTCCTGAGTTTCAATTTTATCTACATTGTCCTCATCCCCCTTGCCCACCCCAGTAAACAATGCAAAGCAGGCCAGGCCAGACATTCAGCTCCTCTTACAGCACAGGTGAAATGGGTATTTAGATTTAGAGACACCATTTCAGTTGGCAGACATTCAAAGCAGTGACAACTTTTTTTAATTAAATGAGAGTATTTATTGATTTTTTTGTGTCGTGTGTATTTTAAAATGTCATCAACAACCCTCCGTCTCATCTTTCACTGACATATTTTGTCTTTAAAAGCATTTCAACCTTTTACTTTTCCACATGTAAACTGTACTTTATTTTCTCCACCTTTATTGATTATTAGTAGGTACTTTTTGTTTTATTGATACTTTAATCTTTTTATGGCCATTAGAGTATTTATTTTAAATTATTCTTTATTTCTACTCACTTAAACAAAGTATGCATTACGTGATCATTGACTTACCTCATCCTGTATGCCACAGTCTCATTTGTCAAGATGTAAAACCCTTCTAGTAACTCAGCTCCCAAAGAGAAATTCTTTACTGTTCTTATCACATTTTGGTTTTGCTAACAATCATAAAATTACCTCTCCTTTCTCTGTTTGTCTTATCTAAGTGCTTTTGGCAATAACAATTCTTTTAGCTATTATGAAGCTCAAAAATACTGCAAAAAAGCACAATTTTGCAAATCATAGTCTAAGATTATTATAGTTGATATTTGCCCTTTTTTAGCATTAGACGGTGATTAGATTGCTTTTTTCTTCTTAGAAATCTTAATTAATTGTTATGACTTATTTATAAATGAGAGTAGAACATGGTAAAAATTGGGCTTATCATAAGAAACGTGTTTAGAGAAACAAGAGATTTTGGCTTCAAAAACAGGAGATTCATAGGGAATCTTACAATTGTCTTGGGAAATAAGTTTCAACTTAATATCTTTGTGTAAAAGGACAGAACTAGTAACTATTATATGAGGAACATTATAGCATAATTTGAGAAACAACTAAAAATTAGAAGAATTTAAAATTCCTTTGGGGGAAACTAAATAATCTTTGAGATTGATTCCTACTTTATTATTCATAACATATTTTACAATGTTATGGAGGCATGATATGAAATAATTAGAATTGACCAAAATTTGTGGAAGTTTAAACTGTGTACAGGGATGTTTCATTTCTATGTGATGTTCTGAATATAGTTACAGCAGAAATATATTTTTAAGAACGTTCGATATGTAATCAGTACATATTGTTTTTTGTTGTTAATTACACCTTTTTATCTGTTTATGGTCTTTTCAGTAAATATGAACTATAGATGCATATTCAAAATTTTTCTTAAAATA
Source organism: Cebus imitator (assembly GCF_001604975.1). Lineage (NCBI taxonomy): Eukaryota > Metazoa > Chordata > Mammalia > Primates > Cebidae > Cebus > Cebus imitator. The sequence goes on from NW_016107946.1 coordinate 3,833, forward strand.
TCTATAAAAACAATTGTATTAATAACTATCATTAAAATTAAAATATGGTAGCAAAATTTTATTTGTACCTTATCTTCATTTTCAGATACACCAGGAAGGAATATCATCAACATGTACAATTCTTGGAACCTGCATTTAAATATCTTCAGATTACTTGAGTAAATATTCTTGATTTTTGCAAGAACAATTAGTATAATTCTTCTCTCAAGAATAGTTTCTGGGTTTAGAAGAGCAAAAGTCTTCAAAAATCTATATGCACATTTTTTTTTATTCATGGATATTTATGTGTTACAAACAGCTATATGTTTGTATGTATATTTTCACATTGAACAGGGTAAAAAGTAGGACATGTAAAAGTGTATCTGAATGTTAAATCCCCAGTTATTTGAGGATAGGCTATTTAAAATGATTTTTAATATATATGTAAAGTAATTTTAATCAACTCAGACATGCTTCTAACAATGTTTGGTACTCCTCAAGCATTGTATTAAATACTGGAATATAATGATGCTAGACACAGTTCTTGCCCACAGGTACTTGTAGCCTAGTGGAAGGAGGGAAACAGACATATATATCTAAATAAGTTATAATAAAATATTCATTAATATTTCTTAATTAGTAGTACTTATCCATTCACAAATGGTTTAATATGCTTCCATTTGTATTTTATTGTAATCATCAGTGGTTAATTGAGTAATCTTGGCAAAGTAGATGTCTAAGTAAAATTATTGATTAACCTCAAACAGTACCTTTTTTAATATTCAGCAAAGTTGATAAAGAGCATTAGTGAATAAAAATAAATAAACAGTATATTTTGAAATGTGTTGCAAATTATTGGTAAAAACAGGTTTCTGAAGGATGACACTTAGATTTCCCATGTAAAAATTTTTTTTCCAAAATACTAAATCAGTCCCATAAGCTACAATGTAGTATAGTATTAGTTGAAAAGAATTGTGAGCAGTTTATCTAACACAGAATAAGAAAATGAAAGCTCCTTATCTATAGCAATGAAACATAAATGCATTTAACTTACAGTAGCCAACTCTGGGTGAGAAACAAACAACAAATTCCAAATATTATTCTTTCTATTGCCATGGAGATCTATTATCCTCCAGCACATTTCCCCAATACACTCTGTTCAAATTGTCTCTTCATACCCCTGATATTTATTTTATAAAGATTTAAGATTCCGAAGACTGACAGAAACATAAAAAGTTAAAAATAATTTATATGAGAGGTGATGAAATTGTGGCAACAAAAATCTGTGACTTCCCAAGCAATTTAATTAAAAATGTGTTTTGTTTTCCCTGAATGATAAAGTGTTAGGTCAAAAAAGCAGGCTTCAAAATGTCTACAAGATACCAGGGATTGGTATATTAACTTAATTTTTCTCAATTACTGACTCTCATGCATTATCCAATTTTAACTCTTCAGCTCTTATCAGAAACAAGTAAGTCTATTAAAGATTTTGAATATGCTTTGTTGCCAATATGTAGATTAGATTGTGATGGCAGGAGAAAAGAAAAGGAGACATGGTATTTTGGGGGTTCATTGCAGAAGATAAAGGCCTTGAAACTCTAAAATTCTTAAAAGTTCTTAGTCTGAAACCTAGCTCAACACCTGTGAGCTATGTAACCATTGGTATGTCAATTTACTTTTCTCAGCCTCACATTACTAATTTGTAAAATTAGGTTAGGGTCAGCCCTTCCTATCTCACACACTATGTTCAGCATATATATAAGGAAGCACACACACACACACATCCATATAAATATATATTTATTTATTTATTTATTTATATATGGCAAACATAGTGCATGAGATAGGAAGGGCTGACCCTAACCTAAATTTACAAATTAGAAATGTGAGGCCGACGAAAGTAAAGTGACTTGCCAATGGTTACATAGCTCACAAGTACATATATGTATATGTGTGTGTGTGTGTGTGTGTGTGTATATATATATATACACACACACACACACATATATAGCATTACACAAGCACACACGCACATCAATATATTACATTTAATCCTTTTTACTTGACATGTGCCTCGAACTCCATGCTCTCATTGCAAATCTAGCCATACAATAGTTAAGTACAGTGGCTAACATCATGTTGAATGCTTGGTATGTAGAGTAGAGGAAATAGGAGCCTTCACTGAAAGCAAACAGCGAGGCTATTTTATCAATGTCAGCCTAATTATCTGGTCACACTTCAAACTAGTGAGTTAGGACTTGGATTTCCCTAACAAAGAGAATAAGAATCTACTCAGAATTCTACCATTTTTCTTTTCTGATAGAACAAATAACATAAAATGAAAGATAGATATCTGTCTTTATGAGGTAGAGAAGTTGTAAGAAAGTAAATTTAAAAAGAAAGTAGAGGAGGAGAAGTGAGAAAAGCAATGATAGAGCAAAGTGGAAATGACTTTGATGGACCAGATGATTTATGGGGATTTCGTCGAAGCTGTACAATAATTGGGACATAGTCAAGAGACCCGGGGGATGGAAGAGCTCTTTGCAGAAGGTTGGGTTGGTTAAGAAAAAAGAGTACCATTACTCATCCTGTTGGCTGAGAAAAATTTCATTCTAGGTACCCAACTCATGGAATAAATACACAAAATCTTTTCATCTCCCATGCTTTTTGAAAATGGTAGGAGAAAGTAGACATGGAGTTTTTTCTGTGTTCATCTAGCACTGATTATTCTAATAATCACTGGAAAATACTATTATGTGGCCAAAAGCTTATTAGAAAACTTAAGGTGCAGAGCATAATATTGTATCTTAGAATGGTACAGGACATAAAAAAATCACCCTTTTCTTGATCTACATTACGAACCCTTCTATTTAATAGAGAACCTAAGATTATGGCTAACCTCCCAAAATACAAACTCACAGAAACACAAATGAATTAATATATTGATTACTCAAACTAGGTGATCAAGACAGAACATAGGCCTAATACTGAGGACTTTGGGAAAAGGAGATCAAATTGCAATCTAATGTACATACCCCTCTCCTCTCATGTCCACTCCCCTCTCTTCAAGGTCTGTGTATTCTCCCTCCAGGTGGATTTGCCTGAGGAAAGTTGTCATGATAGTATTTATGATGAGAATAATTTGGCTATGTCACCACAAAAATCACCCATCCTAGGTAAAACCATAAAAAAATGGTGTTATGTTTCAGAGAATCTTTGGAAAGTAGAATGGACTATGCCAACCACTATAGTCACACTGTGGGACTACAGTTCAATGGACTCAAAGTAGTTTCTGAACCCACACATGAGAAATGAGACCTTTTATCTGTGGTTTTTCCCTCACTAACAGGGGTTTTAATTAACATTGACTCAAAAGCTTCATATTTTATGAGATGTCAGATATTAATTTAAATTTCTGACATCTGACAGTTCATTCTTTTAGAGAGTTTTTGTTTTTGCTTTTCTGTCACAGTGATTGTAATTTATAAATAAACCTGAAACATGCTCTTTTTTCATCGATCGGTGTAAGAAAATCAAATCAAAACTTGAAGAAAATTGTGTGTATCTGGCAAATGTACTCACTAATACTGCCAGTAACATTGTCTAAGTTTCCACATTAAACAACACAACAAATACAACTCCCCTTTTCACAGGGCTTACTCTAGCCAATGTATATATTCTCAACTTCACAGAAAAAAAAATGCTCAAACCAGGATGGTGTGTAAAAACTGTCTCACTTTCAGTCTCCTAAATCTATGCACAGAATACTTCACTGCAACAAAGTAGTAGTTAGTAATAGCTGGCCTTTTAAATGCTTTCATACTTCTATCACACAAATTCTACAGTCAGTTTTCAATTTTACTTTTCCTTAGTCTCTCAGTAGCATTTCATACACTATTTTCCATTTCTCCTACCTAGGTTTCTGTTTCTGAGTTCTTTTCCTTTGTCCTACCTCTAGTAAAATGTATTTTTAAACGTATTTATTCATAATTTATTAAATATGATCAATAAATACATACTGAATGAAATTAAAAATGAAGGATAAAACAATTAAAATCTATGAGTCCACATTATGTCACTCACACAATAGGCCAGATTACCCAAAATATCCACTGTAAATCAGTTGTCTTACATTGTCCTCATTCTTGAGTGAAGTTGACAGAGTGGCCTTGATCTATAGCATTCTATAATAATTCCTTCATCTAAGAAAAAGTATGGCACTTGCTCATATTTCATTGACCAAAACTAATAGTATAGCTCTGTATGAGTTCCTCAGGGAGAACATATATAATCCTCCAGCAAGGAGAGGTATCAATTTTGGTGAGCAGTAATACAATCAACTAACATATATGAACATAAAAAACACTATCCTAGAGACACAAGTGCAACAAATATACCTATGCTTTTCAAGGTGTTCATAGCAGCACTGTGTATACTACAAAAAAAAAAAAAAAAAAAAAAAACAAATGTCCAAATTATTACAACATTTTTCCCCTGAAACTTGGTAATTAAAAAAAAAATCAAGAATTTCTCTACCTTTTAGGACCAACTGTAAATTATCTTCATTGTTGGAGAAAAACCCCACTACAGAAAAATGTCTACTAATAAATGCAGAAGGAATATTTGCATTTCAATGACGGATTCAGGTAAGGATTACAAATAAATACTAAAATGAGTAGATTATGTTGTTGGTGAACAATAGATGTTCAGTTCCAAAGTAAGACCTCACACATTTAATAAATTCAAAGTGAAACACTGTACCTGTAAATTAGAGAAGTTTGGAAGTTAGTAATGAATAATCGTAACTAATAAAAGGACACTCAATATTACCTTTCTCTCCTATTGTGTTGCAGAATGAAAAGAGATCATTGCACATGAAATAGTCATGCAAAAAAATGTTTAATTTGAATGCAATAAAGCTTTGTGACTTAACTTTTAGTTTACAAGAATAAGGTTTTAAAGGAACATGGAATGACACCACAAGGGAACACTTAGATAAATTCACTGTGTGAGGCATTTATAGAAAAACTTGCTAGGACTTTTCAAAGAGTTAATACTATTTTTAAAACGTAAAAGCTAAGAGGATTTTTCTGCATCAAAAATGGCAAAGAAGACACTTAGGTGAATATATTATGTGAACTTTTATTGGACCCTCAGAATTATATAGCTATAAAATATTATTTTGGAAAAAAACATATTTTCAATATAAATTTGATGTTAAAAATGACTTCAGTAAAGTTTAAGGATATAAGAATCAATATACAAAAGTCAGCAGCATTTCTATGCACCAGCAATGTTCAAGCTGAGCACTAACTCAAGAACACAATGCCATTTACAACAGCCNAAAAAAAAAACTAGGAATACATATAACCAAAAAGGTAACAATCTCTACATGAAGAATTACAATCACTGCTGAAAGAAATCAGAGTTGACACAAACAAATAGAAAAATATTTCATGCTCATGAATTGGAAAAATCAGTATCATTAAAATTGACATACTGCCCAAAGCAATCTACAAATTCGACAATATTCCTACCCAACTACAGTCATTTCTCACAGAATTAGAAAAAAACTATTCTAAAATTCATATTGAATCAAAAAAAAAAAAAGCCAAAACTGCCAAAGGAATCCTAAGCAATAAAAGCAAAACCAAAACAATAGTTTGACTTCAAACTATTCTATAAGGTTACGGTAACCAAAACAGCATGATATCGGAACAAAATTAAAACATAGACCAATGGACTACAACAGGGACCCCAAAATAAAACCACACACTTACAGATGTCTGACCTTTGACAAAGTCTACAAAAATAAGCAATGGGGAAAGACTCCATATTCATTAAATGGAGCTGAGATAGCTGGCTAGCCATATACAGAGAATGAAACTGAACCCCTCTTTACCATATAAAAAATTAACTTAAGATGAACTAAAAACTTAAATATAAGACCACAAACTACAAGAATCCTAGAAGAAAACCTAGGGAATACCTTTTAAGACATCAACCTTGGAAAAGAATTTATGACGAAATCCTCAAAGGCAATTGCAACAAAACCAAAATTGACAAGCGGGACCTAATTCAAATTAGAACTTCTGCATAGCAAAAGAAATTATCAACAGAATAAACAGACAACCTACAAAATAGGAAGAAATATTCATAAATGATGTATACAACAAAGGTCTAATATCCAGAATGTATAAGTAACTTAAACAATTCAACAAGCAAAAAGCAAGTAACCCCATTAAAAAGTACGCAAAAAACATGAACAAACACTTCTCAAAAGAAGACATAAAAGTGGTCAACAAACATAGAAAAAATGCTTCACATCACTAACATCAGACAAATGCAAATTAATACTATGAGATACTATCTTATGCCAGTTAGAATAGCTACTATTAAAAAGTCAAAAAACAACAGATGCTGGTGAGGCTGCAGAGAAAGGGGAACACTAATACACTGTCTATGGGAATGTAAATTAGTTCAGCCACTGTGGAAAGCAGTAGTGTGATTCCTCAAAGAGCTTAAAGCATAACTCTCACTTGATCCAGCAATCCCATTACTGGGTATATGCCCAGAAGAATATAAATCACTCTACCACAATGACACATGCATGCATATGTTCAATGCTGCACTATTTGCAACAGACCTAGGTGCCCATCAACAGTCGATTGGATGAAGATAATGTGGTACATATACACCATGGATTACTATGCACAGCTAATTACAAAATGAAGTTCAAGGTAGGATACCTTTGTCAATATCAGTTTAAAAAGTTAACGATGTGATTTGGAATATGCTTGCTAAAATAAGTATGCTTATTAAAATATAATACTTTAGCGTTTCTATTTAGTATTTGTATACAATTTTAAAATTGAATGACATTTTTTAGAAATTTAGGTTTTATTTTAAATAAGATTAATTTTTTCAAGTGTTTTCTTTCAAATTGCCTAGCTATTTATCTTTGTTTCTATTGCATTTCTGTTTGGGTTCTTGGTCATGAAACCCATGGCTAAGTCAATGTCTAGAAGGCTTTTCCAATGTTATCTTCTAGAATTTTTATAATTTCATGTCATAGATTTAAGTCCTTGATACATCTTGAGTTGATTTTTGTATAAGGTGAGAGATGAGGATCCAGTTTCATTCTTTCTACATGTGGCTTGCCAATTATCTCAGCATCATTTGTTGAATAGGGTGTCCTTTCCCCACTTTATGATTTTGTTTGCTGTGTCGAAGATCAGTTAGCTGTAAGAATTTGGGTTTATTTCTGGGTTCTCCATTCTGTTCCATTGATCTGTATGCCTATTGTATATGAGAACCATACTATTTTGGTGACTGTGGCCTTATAGTATAGTTTGAAATCAGGTAATGTGATGTCTTCTGTTTTTTTGTTTTGTTTTGTTTTGTTTTTTGCTTTGCTTTGGCTATGTGGGTTATTGTTTGGTTCCATGTGAATTTTAGAATTGTTTTTACCAGTTCTGTGAAGAATGATGGTGGCATTTTAATGGGAATTCCATTAAATTTGTAGTTTGCTTTTGGCAGTACGGTCATTTTGACAACATTGATTCTACCCATCCATGAGAATGGGACATGTCTCCATTTGTTTGTGTCATCTATGGTTTCTTTCAGCAGTGTTTTATAGTTTTCCTTGTAGAGGTCTTTCACCTTTTTGGTTAGGTATATTCCTAAGTTTTTTTTTTTTTTTCAGCTATTATAAAAAGAGTTGAGTTCTTGATTTGATTCTCAGTTTGATTGCTGTTGGTGTATAGAAAAGCTGCTTTGTGTACACTAATTTTGTATCCAGAAACTTAACTGAATTCTTTTATCAGTTCTAGGAGATTTTTGGAGGAGTCTTTAGGGTTTTCTAGGTATACAATCATAACATCTGCAAACAGTGACAGTTGGACTTACTCTTTACCAATTTAATGCCCCTTGTTTCTTTCTCTTGTCTGATTGCTCTGGCTAGGACATCTGGTACTATGTTGAATAGAAGTGGTGCAAGTGGGCATCCTTGTCTTGTTCTAGTTCTCAGAGGTAATGCTTTCAACTTTTCCTTGTCCAGTATAATGTTGGCTGTAGGTTTGTTATAGATGGCTTTTGTTACATTGAGGTACGTCTCTTGTATAGCGACTTTGCTGAGAGTTTTAATCACAAAAGGATCCTGGATTTTGTCAAATCATTTTTTGCATCTATCAAGATGATCATGTGATTTTTGTTTTTAATTCTGTTTATGTGGTGTATCACATTAACTGACTTGTGTATGTTAAACCATCCCTGTATCCATGGCCTGAAACCAAGTTGATAATGGTAGATTATCTTCTTGATATGTTACTGGATTTGGTTAGCTAGTATTTGTTGAGTATTTTTGCAACTATCTTCATTAGAATATTGGTCTGTAGTTCTCTACTTTGGTTATGTCCTTTCCTGCTTCTGGTATTAGGGTGATATTGGCTTCATATAATGATTAAGGGAGGATTTCTTATTTTCCTATCTTGTGGAATAGTGTCCATTGGATTGGTACCAGTTGTTCTTTGAATGTCCGGCAGAATTCAGCTGTGAGTTAATATGGTCCTGGACTTTTTTGTTGTTGGCAATTTTTTAAATTACCATTTCAATCTTGCTGCTTGTTATCGGTCTGTTCAGGGTATCTAATTGTTCCTGATTTAAGCTAAGAGGGTGGCATCTTTCCAGAAATTTATCCATCTCCTCCAGGTTTTCTAGTTTATGTGTACAAAGGTTTTCATAGTAGCCTGGAATAATCTTTTGCATTTCTGTGGTGCTAGTTGTAATATTGCCTGTTTCATTTTTAGTTTAGCTTATTTGGGTTTTTTCTCTTTTTTTTTGGTTAAGATAAAATATTAGGCTGGGTGCAGTGGCTCACACCTGTAATCCCAGCACTTTGGGAGGCCAAGGAGGGGGGATCACAAGGTCAAGAAAGCAAGACCATCCTGGCCAACATGGTGAAACCTCATCTCTACTAAAAATACAAACATTATTTGGGTGTGGTGGTGTGTGCCTGTAGTCCCAGCTACTTGGGAGGCTGAAACAGGAGAATCAATTGAACTCGGGAGGCAGAGTCTGCAGTGAGCCGAGATTGCACCACGGCACTTCACCCTGGCAACAAAGCAAGACTCCATCTCAAAAAAAAAAAAAAAAAAAAAAAAAAGATATTAATATTGAAAAGAGTTAAAAGTAACATTTTCTTCATAACAGCACCTAATTGATTAGAGCATTATGCTGTTGTAATTGTGGGTAGGTATGGGGAACAATTATCAACTTTATCGTTTGGAGTAAGGGAGGGAGTAGACACCATTGTTCAGGAGGGTGCCAGGTCAGGCTTGGTATTCTCTATTCCTTTTCCCCACTCTCCCACAATTCTTCTTATGAAAGAGAAATTATTTATCTAATTGTGGAATTGTCGAGACACTCATATCCACTGACTCATATCTATGGTATGTAGTGTGCATATCACTACATGAGTAGTATTCATACCTATGGACACTAATTTATAATTTGTTTGAAGAGCAGAAAGAGCCCTGACTCTGCTTCTAGTACCATCAGAAATAGTATGCATCAAATCTATGAAGCCTGCTAGGATTCTGACGATGGGAGGAGCAGCAAAGAAGAAAGGACTTACAGAGTGCCTACATAAATTAGTTATGAGTAGCATATAAACTGGGAATAACAAACCACAGCAAACTGTGGGAAGCCTCTAGGGAGGCAAACTTCTCCATGCCTCATGTTCTGGTGCAGAGTGCCCTAGGCTCTGTTACATAAACATTGTGCTCAAGGACGTAAAACCCCTTTGTAGCACTAACACATAGCCAGACTTGTAGGCTCCTTGTAAGGCCTGCATTCCACAAGCTGCACACAGATAAGCTAAAGATATCCACATGTTCTTGTTTTGTAAAACTCCCACACTACCACTGATATCAATCTTTAGAATGACACACCAGTTCCGGCTCACTGATTAAGTTCCAGGCCTTCACTGTCTCCTCCAGTAATAAGCGATGGCTCCCCGGTCCCACTTTCACTCTTAATCTTTTTCTCATTCCTTTGTCGCCACCGAAGTCAGAGTACTCACAGGTGTGATGTGGGGCTGGTTGTCTACATTCAACAAGCCCACGACAGGCTTCTCATTTCTTTTCTGTACTTTCTGCTGTGTTACTTTTGTTAGCAGCTGAAATCCTTCATACAGTGGTCTAAGTAAGAGTCTGCTATTCAGGCCCAACTTTTTCAAGAAGATAGTCCCATAATTTCATTCACTTGGGTTTCATAATTTGGTAGGAGAATATAGACATTGAAGGAAGATCTTCTTTTGAGTAGAATCCAAACTGCATTCTCTGCTTTAGCTACAACAGGAAGTCCTTGTACTTTTAGTGTTACTGAGCTATTACATTGTGCATTAATGTCATTAACACTGTGTATTATTCAATATTCTGCCCTAGTATTCTTTTTTAGTTTGTAAAATCTTTAAAGGGGAGAGGAATTGATTCTTTAATATTCACATAATTCTGCCTCTATGTAATATATCTAAATCTTCACCCTCCTTTTCTTTTCCTCCATCATATTTTATTAAGGGAACAATATAACATTGGGAAAGTGATTTTTTTTATGATTTATTCTTAAAACTTTAAAAATGTGTTATGAAGTTGACATTTTGATTTGTTGGACTGAGGGAGAGGATGGGAAGAAGGTACTATTCAATATATTTTGGATAATATTCAAATATTAATATTTATTTTCAAAATTTGACCCCATTTTTCTTAGGTTGATTTGCGACCAAAGAGAAAAAAGACAAGTCAGAAAATAGAATATCTTTACAACTTTAATATCAAACATTTACATAGTCTAACATCACTCTATGCTAGCTTAAAGTGTAGAAATTTTTCTAAAACACAAAACAATTACTGGTTTTTTGTTTCTTATATTCTAACATATCTGTGTAGTACATAGGAGCCAAAGGTGTTTTACAATCAGTAAGCAATTTTTGTAAAAGGGGGGTAGCTGTTTCAGACAACATAAAACATAAGTTTCAGATTAATTGGAATGTGAAGATGATATACTCAGACAACACTATAAAGAAAACAAGGATCAAGAATCAGAAAATTCAGTAAAATAAGTGCCTTATCTCTAGAAAACCATGTAAGTCCATAAGCCATGAATTCTTAGCTCTAACTTTACCTCTTGGTTTACTGGATTTATTTATTTTTCTTCATCAGAAGCTTTGCATTTTTTGTATTGTGTACATTTTTGTAAACCACATCATATTTTTTGTGGAATGGTAAAAAGTAGAGTTGATTAAATATGTTTTCAATTTTAAGAAGTTTAGCTTGCTTTTAGAGCAGATTTTAATGCTTTACAGAACCAAACTCCTGCTTCAAAAATCAATCAATCAAGTACTAAAACTGCTTTTAGTACTTGTCATTTACACATTTTTTTCTAGAATAGATTATGTTATAGGTCCCTATATATGATTTATTCAGTAGTATATGTCGAATTTTTAGGAGACATAGAAAATATTTTATTATGTAAATAGAGCCATTTATTATTCAATTAATAGTATGTATTTTCAATTTTTAAAGTGGTTCTAGGGATTTTTTTCACTTTAAGATTTTATTTAACAACGTCTTCACAGAAAGAAAAACAGCATACAATATATTACAAATAAATTAACTTAAATATCACCAAACAATGCTTACATCTTTGTAAAATGACTACATTACAGAGCAATCTACCCAAAATTATATATAAATAAATATTCTGGTTGTAGTATAGTTCATAAGGAATTATATTAGATAAAATAGGCCAGAACTGTTGTCTTATAATAAGTTTTCCTTTGTTCCAGAAAGTTTCCAAATCAGAATTTCAGAAACATATTTCTCTGAGCTTATTTCTTCATTTATCTTCCATATGAATACTTGAATAATATGTGAATTTTGAAGGGAGAGATCAATGTTCAAACCATTCTAGCTAAAGATTTAAGATGCATTTCAATTTGGTGATTTGACCTTGGTTTTCATAACTGAAGTGTTTATCTCCATACAATGTTCTACCTTTGAATAACTGGCTTTAAATATATATATATATATATATATTTTTTTTTTTTTTCCTTTTTCTTTTTTGAGATGGAGTTTCACTCTTGTTGCCCAGGCTGGAGTGCAATGATGTGATCTCAATTCACTGAAACCTCTGCCTCCTGGGTTCAAGTGATTCTCCTGCCTCGGCTTCCCCAGTAGCTGGGATTACAGACACCCACCACTATACCCGGCTAATTTTTTTGTATTTTTAGTAGAGATGGGGTTTCACCATAGTGGGCAGACTAGTCTCAAACTCCTGATCTGGCTTTAAATCTTTATACTGGGTTAAATAACTACTTTTGGAGTCAAATTACTCAAAGAATATAGACATAATATTGCTAAGGGAATGTACGTGCTGAGTTATTACTGTTTGATAAATTTATGTCATATGAAACATTAAAAATAATTATTGCCCTTTGAATAATTTTGTAGAAATGGAGAAACAACTATTTGAACAATCCCTACGGGGTTGAGGCTCAGACCTCTGAGGACAGGATGCTGTCCAATTGTTGGCAGCAATGATAAATAACTGGCCTAGGCCATCCCCCTGTTATGCAGTATCCATGGATATTCTTACAAGCATAACAAAACCTCCATCCAATATTTACTTCATGCTTCTATCTAACAAGATGTGATGATTCTTGGGCAAATGAACTGTCACCCTCAAAAGGTATACAAATATTCATCTTTGCATGATGTTAATTCTTCTTCTAGATTAATCATTATCCCAATGGCTCTCTATTAGAAATCAAAAAATTTAGAACAATCTTGCCAAGGAAGTATTGTTACTATCATTAATTTTTTAAAGAATGTCTGTAATACAAAGAAATTTAAAAAATCATTATTAAGTCTTTTAGACTTTTAGATGGATGCCATCATTCATCACATTAAATCTCTATTGAAGCTTAACAGCTTAATGGAGCAGTGGTGAACCACTGAACATACAGAGCTGTGCCTGTTAACTACTTAGCTAAATATCAATCTTTTTACCCTGCCTTCCCTCACTCCCTCCCTACATTGCTCTCTCATTTTTTTTTTAACTTTCCTACTTGATGGTTCTCCTTCCAGTAGAAAATATTAATGAGAACAAGTAGAAGGAGAAACAGATATATAGTTCATGTCCTCAACAGCTGAAAACTAAGAAGTTGACCAAATCTGTAGACTTTATGAACATTAGACCCAATGTCAGTAACATATTCTTTAGCATTTTAGATATGTTATAGGGATTTTACTTGAATCATTATTTTTTGTAAAAAATATATTAAATGAATAAATGTATAATTATATTCTCATTTTCCTTTCTGCTTTACATTATCAGGCAGGGTACATTTAATAAAAGTATTAGAGTTATAAAGGCAAAACAGAAACCATGTTATAAATAATATCATAGCTTAAGTTTTTGTTTCTTTGCAGATGAATTACTGAGATTTTGATAAAAACCTAAAAATTAAATAACAATATATATATAGAGATTCTGGTTTAAACTGGCAGACTTATTATAAATAACTTCCATTTATAAAAGGTCACATTGAAGTCATAGAAAACACATAAAATGAACTGAGTAAATAAATGTAAAAATTCATGAAGCACAAAAAAATAAAAAATTTAAAAAGTTTGGAGAAATTCCCAGAAAAAAGGCAGATGGTAGTTGATCAAATTAATCTAATTAGCTTTTACAATTAGTAATATTTTTATAGTTCTACTAATGCAAATGCTATTTATCAATGTTTAATTTTCAAATGTAACATAAAGAAAAATCCTGAACTTAATCATAGGTAAAGCACAGAATGTAAATGTTGTAACTGTATTTAAAAAGTAAAATAATATAGTACAAACAGAAAAAAAGGAATATTTTAAATATCCCCGTTTTTTTATATTTGAGAATCAATGTAATCTTTAACATTTACATGAGTCAAGATAAGGATGTAAAGTATTATTTATGCACTAATAAAGATAGTAATTAAAAGAAGCAGAGTGTGTCAAAACAAAATAAGGGATGAAGACAGCAATAATATGCTGATAAATTGAAAAAATTGAATATCATATTTGTACTCATAAGAATTACCACTTAAAGTATTTTATGTGGAATAATTTGTCACTATCTTTTGTCTTCTTAACCCCTTTATTATAGTCTGAGAAGTACAGCAAGCTATTAATCGAAATGACTCCTAATTTTGGCTTATTTGATGTTTCTTCATATTTTGATTCAGGTATCATTTTTAGCAGCATTGCCACAGAAATACTATGTCATCATTTTAGGAAGTAGGTACTGTCAAATTTGTGCACAATTTCTTGCAATAGTATTGATGCTAACTTTAATCACTTATTTAGGGTGATAAAAATCAAGGTCTTCTTTTCTTCTTTTTTTTTTTTTTGAGTCGGAGTTTCGCTCCTCTTGTTACCCAGGCTGGAGTGCAATGGCGCGATCTCGGCTCACCACAACCTCCGCCTCCTGGTTCAGGCAATTCTCCTGCCTCAGCCTCCTGAGTAGCTGGGATTACAGGCACGCGCCACCATGCCCAGCTAATTTTTTATATTTTTAGTAGAGACGGGGTTTCACCATTTTGACCAGGATGGTCTCGATCTCTTGACCTCGTGATCCACCCACCTCGGCCTCCCAAAGTGCTGGGATTACAGGCGTGAGCCACCGCGCCCGGCCGAAATCAAGGTTTTCAGCTGTCAAGTCACTCCCCATACTAAGTAATAAGTAATTGGTGGGTAGATACTTTGAAAATGTGCACTGTGGATTTGAGAATACTGCATTGGTGTTAAATTTCTGGATTTTGATAACTGTATTGTATCTACATATGAGAATATATGGTTGATAAGAAATACATGTAAAGTAGTATATTAATAAGTAAAATGATACAATATCCTGAAATTAATCTCAAACAGTTAAGAAAGAATAGATATAGGTGACAGGGAGATGGAGGCAGCAAACCACATTGCCATGTATGTATGCATGCAACAATCCTGCATGTTTTGTACATGTACCTCAGAACCTAAAGTGCAATTATATATATATATATATATATATATATATATAGAAAGAATATTATCTATGTATAAATATATGCATAGAGAATAACAAAATATCATTGTGAAGAGTTAGAATTGATAAATCTTAGGGAAGGATACCTGGAATTTCCTTGTACTATTTTTGAATCTTTGTAAGTTTGAAAATAAAATTTTAAAACTACAAAAATAAAATAATGGTGTCCTCTCAGATTTGAGACTATGTGTTCAAGATAGTAACAGTGAAATTATCTCATTTATTTTCTTAATACATGCATTATATAATTTTTTTAAGTAAGCAAAACAATTCAATAATATGAAAATTTAAGCATTTAGCACAATATTTAGCACATAGGACTTAATGAGTCATCTATGAATAGGGTGCTATTCCTTGAAAGGATACCAGAAGAAATATCTGTTCCTCACATTTCTAAATGAAGAACACTAAGCCTGTATATTAATGGTTGCTTTGTACAGACCTTTACTCTCAGATTTTCTGAACGAACACAAGCCTTTTGGCTGGTATTATTTCACAAGACACATGAAAGTAACCTAAACACATTGGTGGCATATAAAAATTAACTGTGGGACACCTCAAAAAGGCTGCCAGGAGAGGTTCAAATTAGTGGACAAAATGATAGTATTCCAAAAATCAATTTTTCTAGGCTTCCTTCAAATTGAGGTGACTTATAATAAGAAACTGAAGATATTATGCCCATGACCTTTTACACTAATTTCTTCTTTGAGGTATGTGTTTAATAAATAAAATTCATAAAACATAGTATTTTTTATTTCAATAGTTTTTGGGGGAACAAGTAGTTTGTTTACATATATAAGTTCTTTTGTGGTGATTTCTGAGATTCTGGTTTACTCATCACCTGAGCAGAGTACTCTCTACCCAATGTGTAGTCAACCCTTTCCCTTGAGTCCACAAAGTCCATTGTATCATTCTTATGTGTCCTCATAGCTTAGCTCCCACTTATGAGTGAGAATATGTGATGTCTGATTTTCCATTCCTGAGTTGCTTCACTAAGAATAATGGTCTCAAATTCCATACAGGTTGCTGTGAATGCCATTATTTTGCTTCTTTTTATGGCTGAATAGTATTCCATGATATGTATGTGTATATTTGTGTGTGCATATATATATTACATATAATATATATCATGTTTTATAACATATATATAACATATATCACGTTTTATATATTTGTGTGTGTGTGTGTGTGTGTGTGTGTGTGTGTATCACATTTTCTTTATGCACTCATTGATTGATGGACATTTAGGCTGGTACCATATTGTTGCAATTGTGAACTGTGCTGCTATAAACATGGGTGTGTGGTTATCCTTTTCATATAATAACTTATTTTCTTCTGGGAAGATACCCAGGAGTAGGATTGCTGGATCAAATGGTAGATATACTTTTAATTACTTCAGGAATCTCCAAACTGTTTTCCATAGTGGTTGTACTAGTTTACACTCCCAGCAACAGTGTAAAAGTGTTCCTTCTCACCACATCCACATCAGCTTCTATTTTTTATTATTTTTTTATTTTTTAATTTATAGTAATTCTTGCAGGAGTGAGGTGGTAACGCAGTGTGGTTTTGATTTGCATTTCCCTGATCATTAGTGATGTTAAACGTTTTTATGTGTTTGTTGTCCATTTGTATATCTTCTGTTGAGATCCATCTATTCATGTCCTTAGTCAACTTTTTGCTTGTTTTTTTTCTTGCTGATTTATTTCAGTTTTTTGTAGATTCTGGATATTAGTCTTCTGTCAGATGTATAGATTGTAAAGATTTTCTCTAACTCTGTGGGTTATCTGTTTGCTCTGCTGATTATTTCTTTTGCTGTGCAGAAGCTTTTCAGTTTAATTAAGTCCCACCTATGTATGCTTTTGTTGCATTTGCTTTTGGGTTCATGGTCATGAAGTCTTTGCCTAAGCCAGTGACTAGAAGGGTTTTTCCAATGTTATCTTCTAGAATTGCTATACTTTCCAGTCTGAGATTTAAGTTTTTGATCCATCTTAAGTTGATTTTTATATAGTGTGAGAGATGAGGATCCAGTTTTATTCTTTTATATGTGGCTTGCCAATCATCCCAGCATCATTTGTTGAATAGAGTGTCCCACTTTAAATTTTTGTTTGCATTGTTGAAGATCAGTTGACTGTAAACATTTGGCTTTGTTGTCAGAATCTCTATTTTGTTCAATCAGTCTATATGTCTATTTATATATCAGTGCCATGCTGTTTTGGTGCCTATGGCTTTATAGTTTAGTTTGAAGTTCAGTAATGTAATGCCTCCACATTTGTTCTTTTTGCTTCATCTTGCTTTGGTTATGTGGGCTCTTTTGTTGTTCCATATAAATTTTAGGATTGTTTTTTCTAGTTCTGTGAAGAATTATGGTGGTATTTTGATGGGAATTGTACTCAATTTGTAGACTGCTTTTTGGCAGTATGACCAACCTGCATCTATTTATGATTAAAACCCTCAGCAAAATTGGTATAGAAGGGACATATCTCAAGGTAATAAAAGCCATCCATGACAAACTCACAGCCAACATTATACTGAAGGGGGAAAATTTGAAGGCATTTCCCCCTGAGCATTAGAAGAAGACAACGATATCCACTTTCACAACTGCTGTTCAACATAGTACTGGAAGTCCTACTTAGAGCAATCAGACAAGAGAAAGAAATAAAGGACATCCAAATTGACAATGAGGAAATCAAACATCCACTCTTTGATTATGACATGATTGTAATACCTAGAAAACCCTAAATCCTCATCCAAAAAGCTCCCTGAACTGGTAATGGATTCAACAAGGTTTCAGGATACAAAATTAGTGTTCACACATCCGTAGCCCTGCCATACACCAACAGTGACCAAGCTGAGAATCAAATCAAGAACTCAACTTCTTTGACAACAGCTACAAAAGATAGACCTTTACAAAGAAAGCTACAAAACTCTTCTGAAAGTAAGCATAGACGACACAAAGAAATGGAAACACATCCCATGCTCATGGTTGGATAGAATCAATATTGTGAAAACACAATATTATTAAATGTAAAGTGATCACTTTTTAAAATTAATCAAGGGTTATTGAAAGTGCGTATTTAGTAAAGGTAAATATGTAGAAGAGAGGAATAGGAGGATTGTTATTTTTAGAGCCCATATCTGTTTTAATAAGTCTGACTGGGTTACTTAAGGTAATCAACTGTCTCAGGAGTATTTTCAAAGCTACAACATTTTTCTTTTTGTAATATTTGAGTATTTGATAGTTGCAAATAATTTGACTGTACTAAAACCTGAATTTAGGGACTACAATCTGAATGAATAAAAATAAAGAAAAAAGTATATAACATAATTTGAGATAATAAAACATTATGTTAACATACAGTATTAGCACCGACTTACTCGTTTAATTAATGAATTGAGAATACAAGCAAATAAAAAGTCATAATTTATTTTTAATGTAGTTTTGTGGGGGAATAAATGTGTTTTATTGTGAATCACTGCACTGAATTAAAGTATTAAATAGAATATACAGTATAAGCCAGTATATGTTTGAACAAGTTACTCTGGCATTTTATATTTTATTCAATTAGTCATTCACAAATCATAAATTACATACCTGCACATACCAAACTCTGTACTTGCGGTGATTAGCTTTTACATATTGTTTTGTATTATACATCAGAAGCTGTATTAGAAGCCTGTTTCTTTACACACATGAAAACTGAGATTTAGGTAAGTCATTTGTAGGTAGAAGTGATATAAAACAAATTTGAACGTATGCAATCTAATTCGAGTTGACTACACATAAACATTATATATACTTACTAGAACTTGACATAGCCTCTCAAAAGGCTTACAACACTGAAGTAGAGAATAGAATTATAAACCAGAAAACCCTGAAAATAAGGGATGTGTGTACTAGTATGCAAATCTTAATCAATTTCTCTTTAATGAAGCAGAAAAAAAGGAAGACATTTTGGGGTGTTAGTGTAGAAGTGATGTGTATTCAGAGAGTCAGATCTGAGTTCCATCTTGTATCTCCCACTTACCTGATGAGAAACTTTGGGCAAATAATTTAACATTTCAAAGCCTCACTTTTATTATCTCAAAGTGAGAATATTAATACCTACTTCATGGAACAGATTTGAAGATTAAGTAAAATGACATACAAGGCCAAAGCAGCATAGCAAAGACTTGGAGAACTGAACTAAACTATGACATAGACTACTGCCAATATCTCAGATTAATCCCTGAGTGGAACATGTATGGGACACACAAAAAGCTGCACAGCAAAAACTTAAACAACTGAAAAGTTATTGGAAATACAAACATCAAAACAATGTGTGCAGTCTGAGTTGAACAATGTTGAGTGCCTAAAAACCAGAAAACCCCACAGCAGTTCTCCAGAGAATTTAGCAAGACCAATAATCTCACAACACATAATATTAAAATTGACTTAATGTTTAAACAAGAAAAATGTTATTTATTTCAAAGTTATTTGCAAGAGGAAAGGCTATAACTAGTACAAACCCCAACTCCAAGACAAATCAGATGTTGAAATTATCAATGAATAGTTAAAGCAGCTATAATAACCATATTCCTTGAGATAAAACTAATAATCTTAAAATAAATGGAAGGATAGAAGTTCTCAGCAGAGTTAGAAACTACAGAACACAGTGGTAACTTTAGAACTAAAAATAAATATAATAGTCATAAAGAATTTAATGAGGTCCATATTAGAATGATGATCACAGTAAAATGAATCAGTGAATGCAAAGAAAGATTAATAGAAATTATCAAATCTGAGGATTAGAAAGAAAATGCATGAAAAAGAAGCATAAATGAAGCTTCAGGAGCCAATGGGACAGCATAAAATATATCGCATTTGTGATTTTGAAAGCCTAGAAGAAGAGGAGAAAGAGAATATGATAGAAAAACTAACAAAACAAAATCTGAGCAAAACCTGGCCTAATATTTCCAAAATTTGGTGAAAGACACAATTTACAGATTCAGTTCTTGGTGAATGCCAAAGAAGAAAAATTCAGAAAGACTTTGCTCATACATAGCATAACTAAGTTGCTAAAAAAAATTAAACTTTGAAAATACCTAGAGAAAAACAAGATATTAAAATCAATGTAACAATGATGTGAAAGTCTGCAATTTCTTATCAAAAACCACAAAGGCCAGAAGACAGTGAGAAAATATATTGGAATGACTGATATATAAGAATGCCAACCCAGAATTCTATATACAGAGGAAAGATCCTTTATGCAGAAAGATAGAACAAAGGTATTTTTTATGGATGAAAAATTTTTAGGAGACATGCTTTAATGAAGTGCTAATGAAGCTTCTTCCACCAAAATAGAAATGCTACTTAGGAGAAAACATGAAACATCAAGAATGAAGGAAATGATAAATGTTGAGCAAATGTAGTAGATTATTTCTTTCCAGAGTGTTTATTAAAATATGTAAAACATTTTAAAGCATAGATTATATAATCAAATAGGGGGAGGTTTAAAATGTATGTAGATAACAATACTTATGACAATTATAATATAAAGAGGAGGCAGTAAAATGAATAATATTATTGTAACTCTTCTATATTTTATGTAAAATAGTAAAACATTATCTCTGTGGAAGATTACTTATTTGTATTTTAATCCCTAGTACATCCATTAAAAAATAATACGAGATATTGTCAAAAGTCAGTAGATAGGTTAAAACTGATTACTAAAAATATCCAAATAATGAAAAAGAAAGCAGAAAAGAGAATAGAACAAAACACCAAGGATACAAACAGAAAACAAACCTAAATCTAGTATTTCAATGTTATATTAAATACAAATGGTCTAAAATATCAAATAAAAATATTATTAGATTAGATATTAAAAAACAATGCATATACTTTAAATACAATGATATAGAGATGTTAAAGTACAAATATAAAAATAAGTTACATTTTAATATCAAAGAATATTTCAAAGTAAAAATAATATGACCAGGTATAAAGGTTATTTCATAACAATAAAGTTCCAACTAATCAAAAGGACATAACAATTCAAAACACCTATACCTTTAATAACATTACTTAAAAATACACAACATCTTGATAGAACTGCAGAAGATTTAGACAAATTCACAGTTAACAAATAGTTCTTTCTCAAAAACTGACAGACTATCCTGTTAGAAAATTAGCAAAGATATAGTAGAGACTTGGATAACCTTATCAACAAACTTGAGGTTATTGACGTTTTAAAATATTTATAGAACACTATACGGAACAACAGCAGACATGAATTCTTCTTAAGTAAAAGATAATTTGCCAAGATAAACCATATTTTGGGACACAAGGCAAACTTCAATAAATTTAAATGATTTGTCATGCAAATTATGTTTTCTGACAACAATGAAATTAAACTCAAAACTGATACAGACAAACCTTGAAAAACTCACACATATTTTAAAATTAAACTTATTTTTAAAAACATGTATTAAATATTTTAAAACATGAGCTGAACAAAACTATAAATACCCATACCAAAATTTGTGGGATGCAGTTTAGCAGTAATTGGAGTAAAATAATAGCAATTAAACCTTTATTAGAAAGAATAAAAGTCTTAAATCAGAAACTAAAGTTAGGCATTGGCAAATTTTTCTGTATAGATCCAGATGTTAAATATATAAGCCTTATTGAGTCATATGGTCTCAATCGCAGCTACTCTGCCATTGTAGTACAAAAGAAGTCATAAACAATACAAAAATAAATGTTGATGACTAAGTTCCAATAAAACTTGATTTACTAAAAGTAGGCAGCTGGCCAGATTTGGACATAGTTGCCTGACCGTTGACACTCACCTGAAAGACCTTTTCATGCCAAAAGCCTGCAGCAGGTAGTGAAGGCAGCAGGGGCTCACCTGGAGAATCCACTGCAGGATACCAGCTGCAGCATGGGGGCGTACCTGGGGCTGCATGATCTGTGAAGCAAGAGGGAGTCAGGAGAAGGCAAGAGTTACACCCCCTTCTGAGTTGGCAGTCCAGAGCCTGGAGTTCTGGGCCTGCAGCCACTCAGCTGCAGCTGGACCCAGCATCCCTGTACTCTTCTGGGCCCAGGTAACCCCCCTGGCTCTGCAGGCTCGGAAGTGCCTGTTCCCACTGCTTGGCCTCTCCCTGCTTTTGGTGCCCATGCCAATTTGGGGGCAAAGTTGAAACCAAGCCTGGGTGCTGTTGCAACCTGGCTGGATGTGCATGTCCTTGGGGGTGGTGCTGACACGCCATCTCCCCGACCCCCATGCCTCAATCCCCCTCAGGACTTTGGGCACCAACAAGCATAGGAGGGAGGTTGAGGGGGACGGAGGGCCGCAGCGTAGTACCAGCCTGCAGGCGGCCCTCAGCATGAACAGCCTTGATCCAGTGGACAACATGATTTATGGCAGCAGGAGGCAGTTTCCTGAATAGAAAAGGGCCATCCCAGCCCGATCTTCAAGTCAGGGATGGGCTGAAGCCTGGGGGCTGGGCTGTCAGTTTTAGGTAAAAATCTGTGGCCTAGAGTGCTTTGCATCATGTACCAGCAATTTAATTTTTACAAATTAACCTCACGTGACAGGAAGGAGAGGGAGCATCCCCTATTCAAAATAATCCCTCTAAAAACTCCGTTCGTTTCAGTGGTGGGCATGGTGGAACAGAGCAGTGGCCTACAAATATTTGTTAAATAAATTAATGGTAAACATAAAGCACACATAACAAACACATTTATTGCTTACCAAAATTGTAATGACATAATTATGAAAACATTTATTTAAAGTTAGCACTCTGTGGAAATGTAAGCTCCCATTGGAGCATGAATTTATTTTTCTACTCATCAGCACCATACAACAAATGGTTTGTTTAGTGCCTTATCCGTGATAGGAACTCTATAAATATCTTCAACATGAAAGAAAAAAATGAATGGTTGAGTAAAGGGAAAAAACAGTGTTGTTTAAACAATGGCACCAGATAGAACTAAATTTGTTTACTTTATTTTCTGGTAAAGGGGTTGTTTGTTCATTTTTTGTTTTAAAAAAGTAAAATATGCAATAATTAATAACATAAAGGCAAAAGGAGAGAAGTAAAATGTTTTACCCTTTTTACATACTGTAAACAGTTTTGCATTTAAGATACATACACAATACCACAAGAATAAAAGAAGGGAAGAAAGCGGAAATGAAAAGAAAATAATTGCTAACAAATATTCATGATGAAGGAAGATAGACTTAAAATGTAAAGAGGTGACAAATTTTCTTTCTTCTGTTTTAATTCTTTAAAGTTATTACTAGCTATATTGGTCACAGAGGCATAAATTGAGGTAATGTTAAATGATGCATATCCAAAAAAACTTTTTAAACTGAAAAACATATTAGCTTTAGAGCAAATGTGTAATAAGTAAATGTAACAATAATAATTTTGTAAATGTCCACTATACTGGAACAAATATTTCATTTGTTCCTATCTACAAAAAAAAGAGCATGAATTATTATATTAAATAATCTAAGGAAAATAATATACACAATCTTCTATCAGCAAGGGTGGGAGATACATGAATTTTTTCAGACTTACATGGGTAAGTAGATGGGAAACTATAATTTCCTGGTAATTAATTGCTAATGTAATTACCTGCAAAAAGGTTTATAACTTGTTCTTCCAGAAAAACCCATTCTTTCTTCCCCTCATAATGAGAAAAAAATTTACAAGTTTTAAAAACTCTTAGTAAATTCTCACAGCTTTAATATATTTCCCTTAACACATTATTCTGTCCATTTACAATACCAGCCCAAAAAATCCCCAACATTTACCAGCCTGTCATCTGAAAACAATCATTGCTATTGGCTTAAATTGGCATTAAGAAATTTTAATAAAGTTGAGTTTAAATGTGAAAATATACATTTAAAATATTAAATAAATATAAATGTGGAATCTATCAAAAACCCCCAAAATATTACATATTTTTCTGAATATGTGCCTTGCTTATTTTAAGATTTTTTTAAATTAAAAATTTAAACAAGAGAAAGATCCATCATTCACTATAAAATCTTAAATTTTATTGTATATTAATTTTACTTTGTTTGTATCTATGAATACGCATACATATTATACATACCTATATAGATGTAACTTTTTTTTCATATCCTCACAAAGAAAACTTTGTCAATTTTTTAGGACAAAAGCAATAAGCCTGAATTTATCGGTCCTCTGTTTCTTAATTATGTGTATCTACCATTTGTCCATTTTTATACTCGATTTTTGGAAACTTATCCATTGTAATTTCGTAATATAAGGGGTATTATATCAATTATTAACTCTTAAAATGATCATAACTGAGATTTGATAAATTTTTCACATCTTTTGCTGTTCTAACTTCTTCTTTTTAAAAAATATATTTATCATACTTTAAGTTCTGGGGTACATGTGCAGATCGTGCAGGTCTCATATACGTATACACGTATGATGGTGGTAGTTTGCTGCATCCATAGTCCTGTCATCTACATTAGGTATTTCTCCTAATGCTATCCCTCCCCAATGCCCCCACCCACCACTATTCCTCCATTAGTCCTCCAACCCCAGCCCCATGCCATTCTAACTTGTATATCAAAGGAATACTATAACTTAGTGACTTAAAATCATCATTTTAATTTGTTCATAATTTCACGACTCAAGAATTGAAGGAGGACTTAGCTATGTTTTCAACTCTGGTACACATGAAATTAGCATGGTACCTGGGGCTGGAGGACCTACTTCAAAGTTGGTTTCTTCATTCACAGTCTGACAGGCCAATACCCCTTGGCCTCTATATTTTTCCACATGATATTTCTCTTCCAAGACTTCTTCATGGACTTGGGCTTTTCACAGAATGGCAATTTCAGGTCAGTTATTTATAATGGCTTACTTTCCTAAGAGTTAACATTTCAATAATAGGTATTACAAATTACGTGAGCAGAAACTGAGTCACTCGTATGTATTGTTGGTGGGAATATAGGATAGTATAGACACTCAAAAATGATTTTGCAGTTTTTTTCTATGAAACTAAATAATCGATTTTCATGCAATCCAACACTTTCACTCTTGAGTGTTTAACCAAGAAAAATAAAAATTTATGTTCAAACAAAAACCAATATATAAACATTCATTGCAGTTTTATTCATAATGATCAAACACTGGCTATACACCACATATGCTGTGATACATTTTTACCATAAAGTGCTCTTTGACAATAAAAAAAAAAGATGAAAGATGCAAAAACTTGGGAGAATCTCTAGGGAATTGTATTGTGTGGGAAAAGATCAGAATCAAAGCAGAATCCAATTTATAAAATACTATTTGAATGACAAATCATAGAAATAAAGAACATATTAGTTATTTACAGGGGTAAGGGATGAGGAAAGAAATGGTATGAGAATGTGTTATTAAAAAGTTACAGAGGGATCTCTGTGGTGCTGGAACTGTTCTGCACCTTGACTGTGGTGATGAATACACAAGCCTGCACATGTTTTAAAATTCCATAGAACTTAATAGAAACTTGTGTAAATAAATCAGTGCTTGTAAAACTGGAAAAAGCTGAATAAGATCAGCTCATTTTACTAATGTAAATATCTTGGTTATGGTACTGTACTGGTGTTAAAAGATGCTACCATTGCAGAAAACCTAAAAAGGATACATTGAATGTCTCTTTATTAGTTCCTGAAACTGCACTTTGTAGATTTCTTTCAAAATAAACATAAATAACTTTAAAAAGCAAAGCCAAAATATAAAAATGTATGTGTTAAAATGTGGTATTATTTTAAAATAATGCACTTTAACATCATAAGTTATAAAAGAATATTTCATATTAGCCTTTACATTCAAAATAAAAATGATTATTTAGCTATAAACATAAGAAAATAAAAGGAAATAAAATTCATTGGAAATGAAAACAAAAATATCAATGCTTCCAGATGTTATGATTCTAGACAGAAATAAAACTTAAATTTACAAAAAGTTTACAAAATCAAATAATTAAACAAAGTTAGGCAAGTTTGACATACACAAGGTTAATATACAAAAACCAAATGAAGTTTGAACTTTAAGAATACTATCAGAAATGAATTATGAATAAACCCTAACATTCTACAAAAGCTTTTTAAATAAAATTATACCATGCTATATACTGAAAGAAATGAAAGATGGTATAAAAAGTTGTATCATATTCATAGAAATAATATTACAAAGATGATGATTGTCTCCAGACTAAGATATAGATTTAATATGATTCTATTTATAATTATATATTTTTCTACTTGACAACATTACGAATTATTTAAAAATGTAAAGGACCATGAAAAACAAAATAATCCCTGCAAACAGACAAACAAGTAAAAAGCAATTCTTGTTTGAAATATACTGACTTATTATAAAGCTCTGAATATTTAGGACAGTGAGGAAATAGTACAAAAAAGGTCAAATAAAAAAAGGAGAACAGAATAGAAAGCTATGGACCTATATATTTACGGAAGATGAATATAACAGAAGGGTTTGTGCAAATCAGTGGACCTGAATAAACTGTTTAAATATTTATGGATTACTTTGTAATATAGCTTTTTCAAATTGAAACAACATTCATACCTTACCCAAAATTAATTTCACATAGCTTAATGGATAAAACAGACACATTGAAATGCTTTAAATGTAAGAACTTATATTCATCAAAGGCTCATAAAAACAAAGTGAACACCAAACCCCATGAATCTGAAAAGATATTTGAAACACATTTAGCAGTCATGAATTCAGATTTAGAAAATACAGAGAACACCTAAGATAAATAACAAAAAGGTAAATATTACAATGGAAAAGTGGACAAGAAACTGACTAAGCATTTCATCAAAAATAGAAATACAAATGGCCAATAAACAGAGAGTAAATGGCCAATTTTAAAATACAAATGAAATAGCATTGCATGCCTGTCACATT
Source organism: Cebus imitator (assembly GCF_001604975.1). Classification (NCBI taxonomy): domain Eukaryota; kingdom Metazoa; phylum Chordata; class Mammalia; order Primates; family Cebidae; genus Cebus; species Cebus imitator. The sequence goes on from NW_016107946.1 coordinate 30,893, forward strand.
GGTTGAAAGGATGTTAAACAACACAAGTTCTTTTTTCAATAACAATTGTATATATCTCTCAAGTGCATATGATATTTTGATATATGCATACAATCTCTTATGATCAGAGTAATTAGAGTATCAATATCATCAACTCCAACATTTATCATTTCTTTGCGTTGAGAATCATCTAAATCTTTTGAAATATGCAATAAATTATTGTTAACTATAATCACCCTACTGTGCTCTCAAACACTAGAACTTATTCATTCTATTTAACTGTATCTTTGTATCCATTAACTGATCTCATTCCTCTCTTCCCTATACTTTCCAGCCTCTGATAATGATAATTATATCTTCTACTTCCAGAAGATCAGTTTTTGTAGCTTCCACATATTAATGACAATATGTACCATTCGGTCTTTTCTGCCTGGCTTACTAAATGTAACAAAATGATCTGAAGTTCCAATTATGTCATTGCAAGTGACATGATTTTATTCTTTTTTATGGCTGAATACTATGCCATTACATATATATACCACATTTTCTTTATTCATCTGTTGATGGATAGATACTTAGGCTAATTTCATATCTTAGCTATTGTGAATAGAGCTTCGGTAAATATGGAAGTGCAGACATTCCTTCACTATAGCAATTTCTTTTATTTTGGATATATACCTAGCAGTGGGATTGCTGGAAAGGTCTATTTTTAGTTTTTCAAGAAACCTCCACACTATTTTCCATGGTAGCTGAACTAATTTACATTCCTACCAACAGTGTACTAACACACCCCTTTCTCTGCATCTTCACTAGACTCTCCTTTCCGCAATGTATATTCTTGGGGCCTTTGTTATCTTTTAGAAAGTTCACTATTAGCATATAAAATGTTATTAATTTTTGTATGCTGATTTTTTACTATGAAACATTATGGGATTGGTTTATGTGTTGTTGACAGTTATGTTAGACTCTTCAGTTTTTTTGTGTATATAAGATCATGTTATATGTAAACAGGTTCAATTTGACTTTCTTCTAATTCAGATGGCATTTATTTCTTTATCTTGTCTAACTGCTATAGGTAGGACTTCCAGTACCATGTTGACTAATAGTGAAAGTGGGCATCCTTGTCTTTTTCCAGGTCTTAAGCAAAGTCTTTCAATTTTTTTCCTATTCAGTATGATGTTAACTGTGGGTTTGATACATATGGCCTTCATTGTTTAGAGGCCTGTTCCTTCTATACCCAGATGAGATTTTTTAATCATGAAGAAATGTTAAATTTTATTAAATGACCTTTCCACATCAGCTGAAATGATTACATGGTTTTTTCTTCTTCATTCTGTTAACATGATGTATCATATTTATTAGTTTGCATATGCTGATATGAAAACTAATGGTCTATTTTTATTGTGTTGTTGAATTCAGTTTGCTCATATTTTGTTGAGAATTTTTGTATCTATGTTCATCAGGGACATTGGCCTGTAGTTTTCTCTTTGTTATCTTCTTTTCTGGGTTTAGTGTCAGGGTAATTCTGGCCTTAAAAAATAAGTTTGAAAGTATTCCTTCCTCCTTAATTATTTGGAATAGTTGAGTAGAACTGTTTTTCATTTTTATTGAATAGTTTGGTAGAATTTAGCTGTGAAGCCACAAGGTCCTAAACTTTTCTCTGATGGAGGAATTTTTTACTACTACTTCAATCTCTAGTTATTATTTGTCTCTTCAGGTTTTCTGTTTCTTCATGGTTCAATCCTGGTAAATTGTACTTTTCCAGGAATTTATCAGTTTCTTCAGGTTTTCCAATTTGTTGGTATATAGTTGTTTATAACATTAGCTAATGATTATTCGTGTTTTTGAGATACCAGTTGTAATGTTTCCTCTTTTTGTGTCTCTGATTTTGTTCGAGCATTCTCTTTTGTTTTCGAACTATAACTAAAGATATATCAATTTTGTTTATCTTTATAAATAATCAAGTTTTTGTTTTGTTGATATTCCATATTGTTATTTTACTCTGAATTTCATTTATTTCTTTCATGATTCTTTATTATTTCTTCCCTCCTATTAATTTTGTGTTTGACTTATTCTTGCTACTTCAAAAAGGTGCATTGTTATTTGAAGTTTTTCTACGTTTTTGATGTAGATGTTTATTGCTAAAAACCTTCCAAAAACTGTTTTTGCTTGTTTTGATATACTGTATTTCCATTTTCATTTATCTCAAATAATTTTCTAAATTCCTTTTCTAAATTTCTTTATTGGCCCATTTGTTGCCCAAAATTAAACAACATGGTTTAAGTTCTGTACATTTGGACAGTTTTCAATATCCCGTTGGCTATTTATTTATAGTTTTATTCAATTGTCAAAAAAGATATTTGCTAAGATTTTGATTTTTAAACATTTTTTAACACTTGTTTTGTGACCTCATAGATGGTCTATCTTGAAAAATGTTCCATGTGCTAACAAGAATATGTATATTCTGCAGCTGTTTGATGAAATGTTCTGCAAATGTCTGTTACATCATTTGGTGCATGATACAGTTTGATTTTTCTTTGTTGACTTGCTCTCTAGATTATCTATCCATTAATGAAAGGGGGGTACTGAAGTCTCTGTCCTAGTATTACTGTATTGCAGTCAATTTCTCCCTTAATGTCCATCAGTATTTATTTCACATTTCTGAGTGATTGGGGGTCGAGTTCAATATATTCATAGTTGTTATAAGTTCTTGCTATACTGACTTCTTTATCATTATGCAATGGCTTTCCTCGTTTTTTTTTATTTTATTGTATCATTTTTTACTTAAAGACTCTTTCATCTGATGTGAGTATAACTATTCTTGCTCTTTTTCAGTTTCCTTGTATGGAGTTACTTTTTTCAACCTTTCATTTTCAGTCTGTGTTTCTTTGCAGACAAAATTAGTTTCTTGTAGGTAGCATATAGTTGCGTTTGGTTCTTAGAGATCTATTCAGTCCCTCTGTTTTTTAATTTGATAAAATTGATCTATTTCCATTCAAGGTTATTATCTATAGTTAAAGGTTTACTGCTACCCTTTTGTTGCTTATTTTTTAATTGAAGATCCTTTCTTCCTTTTCTCTTCTCTTTATGTCTTCTTTTATGGTTAAGTAATTTTCTCTAATATTTTTTTTGATTCTGTGTTATTTATTTTTAGTGTAATTATTATAGATTTTTGCTTTGTGGTTACCATGAGGCTTATAACAGCATCCTATAGTTATAACAAGTTATTTTAAACTTATAATGATATAACTTTCATCTCAAAGAAAATATAAGTCTTAAAAGCAAACTCTATAACACAATTGGAACAATCTCCATTTGGATTTACTAATGTTTCAATTTACAAGTTATTATGTTGCCTATCTCTTAACCAAGTTGTTTTAGTTATTGTCATATTTAATAGTTTTAACTTTTAGTCTTCATACCTAATATATTAAGTAGAAAGACTCTGGTTTACTTATCACAATAATAATATCCGGAATATTCTAACTTTATTTTCTTTTTAACCAGTGAGTTCCTTTATATGTTTATTGTTACAGATTAGTGTCCACTTTTTTCAGATGGAAGAACTCTCTTTAGCATTTCACTTTTAAAAACATATTATTCATTTATTTTTAAATTTTTACCTCTTTTTTTTTTTTTTTAAACAGAATTTCAGTTTTATTTGCCCAGGCTGGAGCGTAATGGTGCTATCTCAGCTCACCACAACCTCCACCTCCCAGGTTCAAGTGATTCTCCTGCCTTAGCCTCCCAAGTAGCTAGGTTTATAGGCCTGCACCACCATGCCCAGCTAATTTTGTATTTTTCATAGAGACAGGGTTCTCCATGTACAGGTTTGTTATTGCATGATGCTAAGTTTGGTATACAGGTCTCCTCACCCAGGTGGTAAGCATAGTACCCAATATGTAGTTTTACAACCCATGCCTTACTCTCTCCTCCCATCTAACAGTACATAGCATCTATTGTTCTCATATATATGTCCATGTGTGCTAAATGTTTAGCTTCCTCTTATAAATTAGAACATGTAGTACCTGGTTTGCTGTTCCTGGATTATTTGCTTAAGATTATAGCCTCCAACTGCATCCAAGCTGCTGCAGAGGAACAATTTTCTTCTTTTTTATGGCTGTGTGGTATTCCACAGGGAATACATACACATTTTAGGTAGATCTGGTGTTAATGAATTCCATCAGTTTTTGCTTATCTAGGAAAGTCTTTTATCTTCCATTCATGGTTGAAGGATAGCTTTGCTGAAGACAGTATTCTTGCTTGGCAGAGGGGGGTGTGTTTTTGTTTGTTTGGTTGGTTATTGTTGTTTCTCCCTTCAGCACTTTCAATACAGCATTTCAGTCTCTCCTGGCCTACAGTGTTTCTGCTGAGAAATTTGCTCAATATCATACTAGGGATCTGCTGAAAGTAAAATGTTTCTTTTCTCTTGCTAGTTTGAGTATTTTTTCTATGGATATGAGTTTTGCTAATTTGATTATAATGCGCTTTGGGAAATCCCACTTATAGTTGAATTTGATTAGAGACTTCTGAGTTTCCCATACCTGGATACTGTCATTTTTCTAACGATTTAAAAACTTTTTTGGCCATTATTTGCTTAAATGTGCTTATAGGCCTTTTTCTCTCTCATATTCCCCAAATATTCCACTTATGTGGAGATCAAGTTCCTTTATAATTTCCCATAATTATTGTAGGCCTTCTTTGCTCTTTTTAAATATTTATTTCTTTTTGCTTCTCTGATTGGGTAATTTTGTATATTCCAACTTTAAATTCACTAAGTCCTTTCTTTTTTTTTTTTTTTTGGTAAATCTGATGTGAAAGCTTTCTAATGAGTTATCCAGTTCAGTTATTTTAGTTTTTATTCCTCACACTTTTAATATTGTACCTATTTTTTCAAGTTTCTCATTTTGCTGATTGTTTTTTAAATTTTTATTTAGTTTCTATCCATATTTGTGATTTTCTAAACTTCTTTAGAGGTTATCCATATTTAGAATGGCTGAATTCCTAGCAATTATTTCCTTATATAAAGAGAGGAAGAGGATTTTTCTGAATGCTCTGTCAGACATTTCACAGATCTTTAATTATTCGGGATCCATTGCTGGAGGCTCAATAAGGCCTTTTGGTGATGCCATAATTACCTGAGTCTTCACACTCCTGATGTGGTTATTTTGATGCCTGCACATTTGAGGAGACATCTACCTCTTCCAGTTTTTGCAGGTGTTCTTTGGTGATGTAAGGTCTTTACGTCTCAGTATTAAAGTTAAATGCTTGAATGTTATTTCTAATCCTGGGAAGGATTTATAGTGAACATTGGAACTAAAATATTGTACTGAAACTGAATTATTGCCTGCCATTTTTTTCTCAGTCTGAAGATGACTTATGTTAAGCTGAGCACTAGATCTTAAATACTGCCTGAAACTATATTCCTGCCCTGACATTATGTCCCATTCTAGGGAAATTTTAAGTAGACACTGAACTTAATCCCCACCATTTAGTTGTTTCTAGTTGAGGGTAAGGCTCTGTGCAAGCGTCTGGGCTTTGTGGAAAATCCAGCTAGGAATTTGAACCTTCCCTAAAATTGTGCCTCCTGTGTTGCTATGACCCCTACCAGTCTCGTCAACAGGGTGTCACAACTTACTACAGTACAGAGTAACTATCAAGATCCATACACCAGTCACTGCAATCATCACCCTGCTTTTTCTTTTCAATTCACCTCAGATGGTTAGGTTTCCTGGCACTCCCAATAGTTTCCACAGGACAGGACTCAAGTAAATTACCTGTGAAGATTCACAGAGCAATGGGGAGACTGTACTTCCACTTTTAATTCCCTCCCCTCACCCCAGTGACCACAGATCTAGAGAAACTATTACTCTTTTTCTATATTTTTATTTTTTAGATCGAGTCTCACTTGGTCACCCAGTCTGGAGTGCAGTGGCATGATCTTAGCTTACTGCAACCTCTTCTTCCCAGGTTCAAGTGATCCTCTGCCTCCTGAGTAGCTGGGATTACAGGCACCTGCCACCATGCCCAGATTAAACTTTTTTTTTTTTTGTATATTTAGTAGAGATGGGGTTTCACCATGTTTGCCAGGCTGGTCTTGAACACCTGACCTCAAGTGATCCACCCACCTTGGTTCCCCAAATTGCAGGGATTACAGGGGTGAGCCATCGTGCCTGACTGGTCTAGAGAAATTCTCTGTGAGAGGTGCTATGCCAGTTTTGGGGATGGAGTAGCACACTTTGAAATGACCATTTCTCTTACTATTCATGGCTTTTGTCAGTTCTATGGACTTAAAAGCTTTCTTGGCTTCTCTCCTGAGTTACAGTGTATTCAGAGTGGTATTTTTGTCTTTAAATAGTTTCTAATTGTACTTTTGTTGGGGAAGTGATGCCAGATTTTCTGTTTCACCATCTTGCTGACATCACTGATGAAACTGCATCAGAAACTTTTATACACTATTACTTAAAGGGTAGACTGCTATAGGCATTTTAAAAATGTTAGGATTGGTTTTGTGGAATAGAAGACATACAGACTCTATGGATCATAATTTTCATTTCAGATATACATCTTGAAGATATTCATTCATGTATAACTCTTCATATCTCTCATGCCTTCAATACTTATACATGTATAACTGTAATCCTTTGTGGCACACCTTTCGACCCTGGCCAATATTTTATAGTAAAATATTGAATGCAACCATATAATATTTTTATTTGGTAGAATGAAGAAGGCATGCCATGAAGAGCTCTCAAGGAGTTTTAAGATAGAATATGTATGGAATTTGAGAATGAGGAAGAAAAATATTTTATCAAAATTATCCTGTGCATATAAAACACTGAAAATTGTTTCATTTATCAAAATCACTCAAAATAAGTAACAAAATTACACATTTTTATTTTTAAAGATCAATATTCTAGGATAACCCTCTTTTATTTTTTTAAGCATCCCTTTTCTTCTTTATCAAGATAAAGTGAACTCCCTGATAACTAGGTTATAATCATTGATTTGTGTATCCAAATTGGGTAGAAACAAACTTTCATAGGTCCATAAGTACTAAAGAAATATTAGATTTTATCAAACTAGGTTTACTCATTTAATTCCTAAAGAAAGCACCTTGCAAGGTAACATATATCTAACATATATCTAAAGGGATATATTCACGAACATATAAAGCATTATTTTCTGCTTTTTGATAGTTTTATATTTGAACTTATTCTTCACAACTCACAACTTCTTCTTCTTGCAACATAAAATTAATGCTGCCTGTCAGGTTCCATCATTGATCTAAATTCCCAAAGTCGTCTTTCTCTTTCACTGGGTCCTCACAGATTCTGTTACTTTTTGTCTTTCCTTCCATTTAAGCTCCATGTAAAAAGTAAAATTTACTCCTCTTACCATATACAACAAGTCCCCCTTTTCTGATAAACAAGTCTTGGTGGAGGAGTTATCAGGGGTCAAGTTCACATTCTACCTTCTACCATCACAAAGCAACCCTTTTCCCAAACAAATATAAAAAAGGTAAAGAGAAATTCTGGCTCTTGTAGATAGAATTTCCTCTCTCCTTTGTTGTAATTATAAAAGTGATACTTGTATTATTTGAATTTTAACATCTATCTAAAGGGATATAGAATCAAAAGTGAATATTTTCCTCCTCTGCCACTTTCTTTCCAACACATTATGACTATCCGGTGCTTAATAATTTGTTGTATTGTTGAATAAATTCTCAGTGCATATAAAAACATTTTGCAAGGTTTCTTCAAATATGTATCTTGGACATACATTTGTATCTGCATCTAAAATTTTAGTGTTTAACAGTGGCAAAGTATTAAATCATTTAATGAAACAATGACAAATGCTTACCATTATCCTATCTCCTTGTCCTGGTTTCTCTTTTACTGTCTCATTATTTGGCAAAATCATGTGAATACTTGAAGAATTTCCTTGTGCATCTGTGTGCCCGTGTATGCGTGTGTATGCATGCAGCAGGGAGAAAGAGGTCTATCAAGAGCTTATGGCATAGGAGGATATCCCAAGACCAAAACATTTTTTCCAAACACAACAAGCATTATCCATTAATATAATTGCTTACCAGAGGAGGATAAATATATACTAATTCCTGATCATTTCTCTGAAAGATTTATCTTCCCTCAAAACATCCAATTCTCAGCTTCTCAAGGTCAGAACTCCAGCTTTTGGCTCCTAGATTATTTCTACCAAATCCTCACTAATTCAAAATAAAATATTTGGATGGAAAGAATATGGAAATAGCTGAGGGAATAAATGAGTCAAGTTCTACTCTGCACAAAATCTTTAATGCCTGATATAATTCAATACTTACAACATCGTATAATATAGCTATTTTTAAATCAAATTTAGTGCAGGTGAGAAACTGGACTTAGAGTATTTAAGCAATTTTCTCAGTCTCTGCATGTGCTCTTTCTGTTACATTATATCATTTTCTTACCAAAGAAAGAAACATCTCCTAAAAGTTATATCTAAAAATGCCTGAAGTTGTTGCACTGCATGGTTTTCTCTTGTATTAGTCCATTTTCATACTGCTTTGAAGAAAAATCTGAAACTGGGTAATATATTAAAATAAGGAGGTTTAATGAACTCACAGTTCCACATGACAGCGGAGGTCTCACTATCATGGTGGAAGGCAAAGGAGGAGCAAAGGTATGCCTTACATGATGTCACCCAAGAAAATCTATATAGGGGAGCTGCCCTTTACAAAACCATCACATCTTGCGAGACTTAATCACTACCATGAGAATAGCACAGGAAATACTTGCCCCAATGATTCAAGTACCTCCTACTGGGTACTTCCCATGATACATGGGGATTATGGGAGCTACAATTCAAGATGAGATTTGGTTAGGGACATAGCCAAACCATATCATTCCGCCCCCACATTTTCCTTCTGCACTGCCCTAACAGAGGTTCTCCATGAGGGAGAATTGGCAGCACAACTCTGTCTGGACATCTAGGTGTTTCCATCTATCCTCTTAATTCTAGGCAGAGGTTCCTAAATGTAGGCCAACAAGTCCTAAGACTGTACAAAGCAGCAAGTTTTTGGGGTCTGGCCTATGAAACCACTTTTTCCTCATAGACCTCCCAGCTTGTGATGGGAAGTGCTGCCATGAAGATGTCTGACATGCCCTGGAGATATTTTCCCCATTATTTTGGTGATTAACATTTGACTTCTGGTTACATATGCAAATTTTTACAGCCAGCTTGAATTTCTCCTCAGAAAATGGGTTTTTCTTTTCTATCACATTTTCTGAACTACAAATTTTCTGAACATTTATGCTCTGCTTCCTTTTAAACATAAGTTCCAACTCCAAAACATATCTTTGTAAGTAAATAAAACCGAATGTTTTTAAGTCATGTCTTGAATGCTTTGCCGCTTAGCACTTTCTTCTGCCAGTAATCTAAATCATCTCTCTCAAGTTCAGAGTTCCACAGATTTCTAGGGGATGGGCAAAATGTCACCAGTCTTTATGTTAAAACATAGCAAGAATCACCTTTGCTCCAGTTCCCAGTATGTTCCTTATCTCCATTTAAGACTACCTCAACCTGGACTTTTTGTTCAAAACCACTCAACCAGTCTCCAGAAAGCTCCAAATTTTCCCACATCTTCCTGTCTTCTTTTGAGCTCTCCAAACTGTTTCAACACCTGCTTGTTACCCAGTTCCAACGTTACTTCCACATTTGGGGGTATCTTAATGGCAGCATCTCACTCTACCAATACCAATTTACTGTATTAGTCCACTTCTATACTGTTATGAAGAAATACCCAAGACTGGGTAATTATTTTTAAAAAGAGATTTAATAGACTCCTTATTCCACATAGCTGGGAAGGCCTCACAATAATGGCTGAAGGTGGAACAACAAAGGCACATCTTACATGGCAAGAGGCAAGAGAACCTGTGTAGGGGACTTCCCTTTATAAAACCATGAGATCTCATGAGTTTTATTCACCATCATGACAACAGCATGGAAAAACCTGCCCCCATGATTCAATTACCTCCCACCGGGTCCCTCCCATGACCTGTGGAGATTATGGGAGCTACAATTCAAGATGAAATTTGGGTGGGGACAGAGTCACACCATATCATCCCTTATACTAACTGAATACCTACACCATGGTTGATGAGATTATCAGAGTAAACTGCATAGATAACTTTCAATGGTGCTTATCATGAGGCCACCAAGACATTGACCCTCATTGATGTACTCAACAATACTCTCATTTGGTTTATGACAAGACTTAAAGATTGATAATAGAGTTTTATCAACTGAAAATGTCACATAATGAAATCTGCTATTTTTGTACACAAGAAAATGTGT
>NW_016107946.1:41284-57094 GCF_001604975.1 Cebus imitator
TTTTATGGTAGAACTTAGATTTTTCTGTGGTCTTATAATATTTCCTCTGAGCAAAACCATACTGGTGAACATCCACAAATAACAATGTATCTCATGAGATAAATTCTATAGAAACAGTGAACTACATTAAACAATAGTCCAAGGTAAATCTAAATCTGGAAAGATCATAAGAAGACTGAGAAATACAGCCATCTCATCTTCAGTGTTTATATTTTAAGGACTAAACTGAAAGGAAAATGAAATGTGAAGCACTTATTTCAACCAGTTTGTTCTCACTTGTCCAGATTTAGTTTTTCTGCTAATCAACTTTAGATCTCAAGATAGAACTAAAACAAAAGTAGCAACAAGTAGTAAATGCTTTCTAGCATTCAGGCCTTCAGTAGCTTTAAAGATAAATTTCTATATGTTGATGCAATAAATAAAGTGAAACAGGAAACAGAACACACATTTCATTATGAAAAACAACCAAAGAAAACAATTATTATATTGCAAACATAGTATACATTTTATGAAAGGGCTTTTCTATCAAACTTCAATTATTAAAACTAATTTTTAATAATATTTTATTGTAATTAAGTTTTAACTTATTTTAAAGTAATTTAAAGTGATTAACAAAGCCTGGTATAGCATGTTTTATTTTTCCTTATTCTCTGTCTATAAATGGATTTACAAACATTTTTATATTGTGGAAAATTTTGAAAATAATAGTTTATGTGCTGTGTAATGTGCTTTCCTTAGTGAAATCTTCCCATAATGCCATGATCATGCAGTGTTTTTACGCTGCGTATCAAAAACAAAAGAGCATGGCAGCATTATTTTCCAAGATGTTAGCAAAGGCTTATTTTACCATAATAATGGAGTTCAGGTAGCTGACAGAAACATTATAAAATGTCAGCTCTCCAATGTAGCTGCACAGTTTAAATTCAGTCATATTTCACATATCTGTTATGCAGATCTGTCCAAACAGAGGCCGAATCCAGACTACAATCAGTGTTAGAATGGCCTTGAAAGTAAAATGAGAAAACTCTTCACCTACTTACTGATATTCTTTCTGCTGTACACAGAAGCAACAAACCCAGGTTAAAGTTGCCGAAAACAAACAATTAGAAATCAAATCAAAGCCTGTTTGGCTTCACAATTGAATGCTGAGATGCATTCAATTGTGAAGTCAAACAGGCTTTGATTTGAATAGTAACAATGTAAAGTAATAGGAATAGTAACAATGCAAAGTAATAGCCTGCTGAATTCAATGAATATGGCTTAATACCTTTGGACCATAGCAAGACTTGGGTAAAATTAAAAAGTAATGAAAAGCTCTTTGGTATGCTCTACTAAATTAGTATTCTGAGGCATGTGTCTACACATCATCCATAATGAGGACTGTTGGTTTCATTTACAGACACTGGCTACATTAGCCAGCACTAATGTGTAAAATATTGTATGCTGCTCTATAGAGGCACACCAAATTTTCATTATGTTTCAGTCAAAAAGTTCTTGTTTTGCAGGATGGAGTCCATGTCAATGAAATGGATTGGGTGTCACTTAAACCAAGTGACATGCTAATCTTCTAGACGTCTCTGTCCTTAATCTCTACAGGACATAAGTCAGTTTAGAAGCATGTGCTGTTCTCACAGGTAGCAACTATTGAGCTCTTTAATGTAAATTCAAAAGCAAAGCTTATCAGTGTGTTTCAGAAATTGCTTCAATGTAGGTTGTTGACTATGAGGAAAAAAATCCCCATACTTCATCCAAATCCATGGGCAACTTCCAAGTTTTTATAGTGCCTGGGAGCACCATTTAATTGTAAAGAAATTGGTTTTGGTGATAGCTGCCCTGTGACCAACTGGATTAGAGGCATTTCTTCTGGCTATTATTAAGGTAACTTGACTATTGCCCTTGTACAGTTAGGCATGATCAAAATACTAAGCAAAGCAATGTCTCAATCCAGAATTTCAAGACCCAGTACCTAGATATTTTTAAAGTATAGCTATAACTAACCATTTAATAACAAAAGAATAGAGTAATAGGATTGGGATTAAGAATTCTTTACTTTGTAGAGGGAATTACAGAATATGGAAAATGACACAGATTTCTTTTCTAATATTTTAACACTGCATTTGTCATATCATAGAAAAGCTAGAAAAGCTCAAAGAAAATTTGCAAAATGTTCCCAGAATCTAAGCTAAATTACTTGACAATAAAATATTTAAAACACAAAATTAAATGGAAGTCTCCATTCTGTAATATATTTTATTTTCTGAATACCAACTAGTGTTCATTTTGTGCCCACTTGCTCTAAATAGAATAAAATACAATCATTAATGGAAGCTATTATTTCAGTAGTGTATACTTGAATATACTTCAATATAACACTTTCCACAAAAGAGTAAGAGTCTCACATCTATTATTATTTCTGGTATTAGGTGACATTTTGTTGATAAATACACACATGAACTTTTGAAGGAATGCATTGAACTAAAATTAGAATCACTCACATAAAAAGATGTCATCTACAGAATAAAATGATCAAATATTACATTACTTCTGAGAGCAAGGCAATAGGCGAATAGCTAATATGTAATGGAGTTAATGAGTCTGCTTGAATACTGGGATATTTTCTTTAAATTGGAATTAGCAAATACCTTTTTAAAAAATTTAAACTTTATTTTTAAGACTGTGTAAAAATATATTTTTCACTTTTAGGAAATAAAATATGCTGATTCAAATTTTATTTTTATTGGATAATTTCAGGTGCCACTGACTTGCATTGTTATAAGTATCATTCCTTTTAATCGTTTACACATAAACACTGAAGGATACTGAGTAGTATCTGTAATGTTTCCAGGATAATAAAAGTCCATTTCTTTCTTAAATATATTTTTCATATTAACTTGTTTTATTCTCACATTCTTAGAATAAATGATGTATGTGTTGTTGAATAACTTAATGCATATTGTAAGATCTAGTTGATGAAAAATTAGATTTACTATGATAAATAGTAGCAGTTTAGTTTACTGGTAGCAGTAAAATACAGATTATTTTTACTTAGTTGTAAAATGATGCCAAGTTAAAATTTTGGAGCCATTGTCAAAGGATTAGTACTGTCAAAGCCATAACACATATGGATCTTAATGACACATTTAGGAGGAAATATTTTTAAAAATCATTTTAAAAATAGTATTTCAAACAGTTATGAAGGATGTTGATTTTGTTGCAAGTATAACATTTAAAAAATATTTAAACATATAGGTTAGAATGTCTTAATGAAATAAAAACATTAGTATGTATAGAATTATCATTTGTCAGCTTTGAACATTATACATATAAGATATTCCTTCAAGTAATTAAAATGTTGGTGTGTCAATAAATATATAAGTAAATATCAATTCTAACATAAGTTATATAGCATTGTTCTGGATTTTTATCCAGTGTTCTTAGGCAAGAACACTGAAATATTTTTATTTATTTTTATATTAAAACATTTTATTAACTACATATAAAATACCCAATTGGTTTCTGGTGGGTTTTGTTTGTTTGTTTGTTTAAGAAAGAAAATTAAGGTAGAATTGTTTGCTTTTCTTAAAAGAAACTTGGAACTGACATTTGTCTCTAAAAAATGTGACGTTCATGTGATTCCTCTGATGTCTCCAAACTGACGTTCAGCTGTTGGAAAATGTCCTTTGTTTTATGTGACATTTGCTCCCAGATGTTTCTGCATGATTCTGTCCACACCTGTTTGTTCTATTGAGTGTCTGCCAATCTGAGAGAATCAGAATGTGTAATGCATGGATATATATTAATAGAAAAAATACTTAAATAATTTAAAAATAAGGATAAAAGTGCTTTGAAATAAAGTATACTATAATAATTGCTTTCTACATTCTGTTCTTGGAGTTTAAGGATATTTAAAATGTGTGAGCACAAAATATATGTATATATTTAAAGAAAGTGAAGAAAGAAAGAAAAAAAACAAGAGTTGAATACTAAACTACATTTCCAGAGGAGACACATTTTTTTTCTTTTGGAAACCACTTAAATGAATTTATTTTCTTTCTATGAACACATGAAGAAACACCAAGTTAGGAAATATAGAAAAATATATACTACTCGGTAACTAACAAAAAAAGTCATAATAGAGTGTTGCAAAATGATATATTTACATTATGACATTATGATATATATATATATATATGAAAATAAATATATATATTTTCCATATAGGTATTACATTCTTATTCTGGAAACTATTCAGGTAAATTCAGAAAACTTTCACTCTGCATGGCTACAACAAAAGTATCATTGTTCTGGAATAAATCTTTGGGAAAAGTAGAAAAGGTAGTGGAATTGAAATGATATCTCAAGCTTACTGAATTGTGATATATCAAGATTGCTTTTCTTAGTTTGAAAATGAATGTATCATAGTAATATAAGATGTGAACATCGGGGAAAATAGTGAATACTATATGGAAAGCTGCTGTAAATCTAAAAATATGCCAAAATAAAATGTTTAAAAATATGTCATATTTTGTTGTATTAGAGATGTAGCCTTTATCCTTTCATTTAGCAGAGGATGATTCAATGGCTACTGGTGCTTGTCCCTCAACTTGACACAAAGTGGACAGTGAGATAATTAAAAGCAAACTACACAATTCAGAAAACACAGAAGCCAAGCTGAGTGCAGTGGCTCATGTTTACATATCCAGTACTTTGAGAGGTTCAGACAGGAGGATTTCTTGAGGCCAGGAGTTTGAGACCAGCCTGGACAACATAGTGAGATCTCATATCTAATTTTTTTTGTTTTTTTAATCGGAGTCTTGCTTTGTCGCCCAGGCTGGAGTGCAGTGGCGCGATCAATCTTGGCTCAACCTTCACCTCCTGAGTTCAAGCAATTCTCCTGCCTCAGCCTCCTGAGTAGCTAGGATAACGGGTGCGCACCACCACGTCTGGCTAATTTTTGTATTTTTAGAATAGACAGGCTTTCACCACGTTGTTCAGTCTGGTTTCAAAGTCCTGACCTCGTGATCCACCTGCCTCAGCCTCCCAAAGTGCTGGGATTACAGGCGTGAACCACCACGCCCAGCCCTAATTTTTTTTTTTTTAATTAACTTGGGAGAGTGGTACACACCTGTAGCCCAAGCTACTAGTGAGGCTGAAGTAGGAGGACTGCTTGAGGCCAAGAGTTTGGGCTGGGTAACATACAAAAAAATTAAAAAGAAAATATAAAGACCAAGGTTATTGCCCTCATGAAACTTACAGAGTCATATAGTAAATATTTGGTAATCATATGAAAAAATACAGATATATGATAAATTCTTATTATTTTAGTGTTAAATTTTAATAATAATTTTAATATGGCAAATGCTTGTTGCTGAGAGAAAATTAAGAAATGCAACTGCAATATTTAAGTTTTTTAAAAAATTGTGGTAAATATAAACAACACAATTTTAACAATTTTTAAGTGTACAATTCAGTGGCATAAGTATATTCACATTGTCGTGTAACCATCATCCCTATCATTCTCCAAAACATTTTTAACATCCCAAACTGAAATTCTCTACTCATTAAACAATAGCTCCCTATTTCATCCTCTCTCAAGCTCCTGGTCACCACTATTCTACTTTCTCTTTCTATTCACCTCTATTTATAATAAGTGGAATTGTACAATATTTGTTTTGTGTCTAGCTTATTTAATAATGTTTTCAAGGTTCATCCATGTTGTAGCACATATCAGAAAATCATTCCTTTTTAAGGCTAATATTCTGTTTTATATATATGCTATTTTGTTTATCCATTCACACGTTGATGGGCATTTGGGTTCCTTCTATTTTCTGGCTATAATAAAGCTGCTATCAACATCAGTGTACAAATACCTGTTCATATTTCTGCTTTCAATTCTTTTGGGTATATACTCAGAAGTGGATTGCTGGGTCATATTCTATGTTTGTTTGTTTGTTTGTTTATTTATTTTTGAGAAACTGACGTGATGTTATCATCCACCACTGATATTTTTAAGCAAAACCTAAAGTGTACAATGAGAAGGTTAATTGAAGGGTATGTTAGACAGTGATGAGGGGGTGAAGGGCATTGGAGGGAAGAGAAAATTGGAAACAGAGGTGATATCATGATGCAGAGGTCCTGAGGCCACATTGGCTAGTTCTAAAGATGCTAAATGCTTAAAGAAGGACAGCATGTGGTTGGCCATAAAGAGAGAAAAGGAGTTGGGTTCAACATGAGGTGCAGACCTAATAAGGGGCCAGATCAGACAAGACCATGTAGGCCACTGCAGTGCATTTTCGTTTTACCATATGTACAAAGAAAACACAGTGAAGAA
Organism: Cebus imitator; assembly: GCF_001604975.1. Classification (NCBI taxonomy): domain Eukaryota; kingdom Metazoa; phylum Chordata; class Mammalia; order Primates; family Cebidae; genus Cebus; species Cebus imitator. The sequence goes on from NW_016107946.1 coordinate 47,616, forward strand.
TTTTTTTTAAAGAAGGATTAACCTATGGTTTAAATTTTATGTGAAAAATGGGAGCAAGGCAAGAACATATGAAGTGAGACACCTTAAGAGGTTATTACCAAAGTGCTCGAGGTATGGCTTTATTATCACCTTGCATGAGGAAGGTGGAGTTTGTGATTAGACTTAGGAAACTTGGTGTTGAATCCAGTTTAGGAATATAGGAGGTAAGAGAGATAGAGGTGGCAGAAATAATTTACAGCTTTTTCTTTGTAACAGTTCAATGGATGTTTGCATAATTTACCAATGAGGAAGAGATTAAGGAGGAACATCTTGATTTGGGAATTTTCAAATTAGAAGTGCCCATTAGAGATATGACAATTCTAGAATTCAAAAAGTCTCTCCTTGACTTTAGAGTTATTTAAAGAGGAAAAAGTTTAGAATTTATTTTTTCAGGTTCATCTTGACCTGCAGAGATATAGTGACCCTATAGAGTAGGCATTTTTTTTTTCCTTTTTCTTTTTTTGTTTATTTTAATCTGAAAGTCAAAGACAACTGCATTAAAAGAAAAGAAGTCTAACAAAATGTACCTAAAACCTTCCTTCAAAAATCATTTTATTTCATAGAGACATTAAAATTTATTACTCACAATTATCTGGTAAATTTACCCTATCTAATTTGTCAAATCTTGTAACAGGCAAAATATATACTACTTTTCCAATATATTAATACAAAATGACCTGACTATACAAAACTAATTTACTCTATATAATCTGAAATCTCACAATTGACTTCATTTTACAGATTTTTTCTCAATTTTATTATTTCTCTGCCTTAGTAGGAACTTCTTTGTATATTACATTTCAGCTATTACTCCTGCTTGGTTGAAGTTTGTGAATAGAAGTTTCCTTGCAAAGGAAATCTATTTGTCACCTACTCATTCTTAGGACTTTAAATTGTTGTCACTTGGTCACTTACAATCTTAGTGTGCTTTGAATTTTATTGGTTTTATGCCACCTTTCAAATAGCTCTTTGACATTGATATTTTACAATATTATTACATAATCTGGTGATACTAGATTATGTAATAATACTTCATGTATTTTTTCTAGAATACATTTCCAAAAAAATAGCTGCATAGGATCTCAGAAAGACTTTAAATAAGGCTAAAAAATGCCATGCTTCTCCTGAGGTGATTCTTGTAGGAAAGGCACTGTTTCACCTAGTATAGGAAAATTTGTTATTTTCATACATTTCTGGTAAATTTGCATTATAAAACTTGTCAGTCTTGATTACTGGCATATAGTTTTTGACTCTCTGCATTTACCTTTAAAAGTGGCATGCTTATACAGATTATTTTAGACATAATTGGAGAAAGATGACCCCTTTGAGACAGCAATAAAGGGGTAAGAGATGGCCATGATGATACTGCCTAGACTGAGTTGGTTGGACACTAACAGTCTTCTGACAAATCTGTAAAAGTTAATTCATTGAGAATTAACAGTAGAAGCCACCATTTAAAGAACAAAAGAAAGATACCTAAACGTATACACAGATTGTATAAAGACACAAAATAGTAAAAGAGTCAAAGGTAGACAAGTTGACCCTTAGCCGAGGCTTCTTTTAAATATTCTAATATTACTGACATTGTATGCGCTATGATAGGAATGTTGTACTTGTAGTCAGACAGGTTTGTGTCCAAAATTTGAATTTACTTCTTATGTCTGTATAAACTGGAGCATGCCATTTAACTTCTCCAACTTGGCTCAGTTTTCTCATCATTAAAATGATATGAATTATAAGATTGCTTCACTGGATTCTTGTAATTATTTGATGAGATTTGTGTAAACAGCTTAATCCAGTGAGTAACATGTAGTAAATGATTAATTAACAGTACAAGTAAATGACAGCTATACAGATATTTCTTACACTATTGACTTTTTTTTTCCTACTTGAATTGCTCTACTACTCAAATAAATGGATATCATACATCCTATTCATATTGCTGATGTTACATTAAAATGTACAGCTTATTCAAATTATATATGATACTACAAATCTACAAATGTGTAAAGAATGTGCATTTTCATCTACTCTATTTTGTGATTTTAAGAATACAGGCATGTCATGTTTTATTGAACTTCACAAATGTTGCTTTTTATTTTTTTTTTGAGATGGAGTCGCCCAGGCTGGAGTGCAGTGGCACGATCTGCACTCACTGCAAGCACCACCATGCCTGATAATTTTTGCAGTTTTAGTAGAGATGGGGCTTCACCATATTGGTGAGGCTCAAACTCCTGAACTCAGGTGATCCACCTGCCTCAGCTTCCTGAGTAGCTGGGATTACAGGAGCCCAGCACTGCACCCAACTTCATGCCTGGCTTTTTTTTTTTTTTTTTTTTTTTTGGTATTTTAGTAGAGACAGAGTTTCACTATGTTGGTCAGGCTGGTCTGGAACTCCTGACCTCAGGTGATCCATCCCGCCTCGGCCTCCCAAAGTGATAGGATTACAGACATGAGCCACCACGCCCAGCCAAATGTTTCATTTTTAACCGGTTGAACTATTGTTTCAACACTGTGTCAAGCAAGTCTATAGGCACCTTTTTTTTTTTTTTTTTGAGACAGAGTTTCAAACTTTCTGCCCAGGCTGGAGTGCAATCTTGGCTTACAACTTCTGCCTCTGGGGTTGAAGTGATTCTCCTCCCTCAGTCACCAGAGTAGCTGGGATTACAGGTGTGTGCCACTACCCCCGGCTAATTTTTTGTATTTTTAGTAGAGACACAGTTTCTCCATGTTAGTCAAGCTGGTCTCGAACTCTGGACCTCAGGTGATTTGCCCCCCCTTGGCCTTCCAAAGTGCTAGGGTTACAGGCGTGAGCCACCACACCTGGTCAGATGCCATTTTTTCAACAGCAGGTGCTCATTTCCTGTCTCTGTGTCACATTTTGGTAATTCTTACAATATTTAAAGTGTTTTTTATTATTATTTTATCTGTTATGGTGATCTGACATCAGTGATCTTTGATATTTCTACTGTATTTGTTTAGGGGCTCCATGAACTGTGACCATATAAGTTGGCAAACTTAATCGATAAATTTTACATATGTTCTCACTGTTCCACTAACCAGCTATCAGTCAGTCCTCCTCCCTCCCCTTGGGCTTCCCTGTTCTCTGAGACACAACAATATTGAAATATATTGAACTCCTGAAATTAGGCTAATTAATAACCCTATAATTGCATTTAGTGATCAAGTGAAAGGAAGTGCCACTTTCAATCAAAAGCTAGAAATAATTAAACTTAGTGAGGAAGGCATGTCAAGATTGAAATGGGCTAAAAGCTAGGGCTCATGACTCAAACAGTTAGTCGAGCTGTGAATGCAAAGGAAAAATTCATATAGGAAATTAAAAGTGCTACTCAAGTGAAGACACAATTGATAAGAAAGTGAAAACAGCCTTATATCTGATATGGACTAAATTTGAATAGTCTGGATAGAAGATCAAACCAGTCACAAAATTCCCTTAAGCCAAATCCTAATCCAGAGCAAGGCCCTAACTCTCTTCAATTCTAGGGAAGCTTGCAGAGGTAATGAAGCTGAAGAAAAGTTAAAGGCTAGCAGAAGTTGGTTCATGAGGTTTAAGGAAAGAAGCTGTCTCCATAATGTAAAGTGTAAAATCAAGCAGCAGGTAATTACGAAGTAATGCGTAAGATCTAGCTAAGATAAATGCTGAAGGCGGCTATACTAAACAACAAATTTTAAATGAAGATAAGTACCCTTTATTGAAGGATAATGCAATCAAGGGCTTTCATAGCTAGAGAGGAGAAGTCAATGCTTAGCTTCAAAGCTTCAAAGGACAGGCTTAACCTCTTGTTTGGAGCTAATGAAGCAGGTGACTTCAGGTTGAAGTCAATATTTGTTTGTTCTAGAAATAGAACAACAAAGCCCAGGTGACAGTACATCTGGTTATAGCATGCTTACTAAACATTTTAAGCTCCCTAGTGAGACCTACTGCTCACAACATAAATTCCTTTTAAAATGTCACTGCTCATTGACAATGTCTCTAGTCAGCCAAAATTTCTAATGAAGATGTACAAATGAAGAATGTTGTTTTCACAACTGCTAGCACAACATCCATTCTGCAGTCCATATATCAAGGAGTAATTTCAACTTTCAAGTTTTATTATTTGAGAAATATCTTTTGCAAGGCAATAGTAACCACAGATAGTGACCTCTTTGATGAATTTGGACAAAGTAAATTGAAAACCTTCTGGAAAGGATTAACTATTCTAGATACCAATAAGAACATTTGCTATTCAAGGAAGGACATCAAATATCAACAAAATATAGAAGGAGCTGATTCCAACCCTCATGGATGACTTTGAGGGATTCAATATTTTAGCCAAGAAGTAACTACAGATGTAGTAGAAATAGCAAGAGAACTAGAACTTGAAGTGGAGCCTGATGATGTAACTGAATTGCTACAGTCTTATAACAAAATTTAAATGGATGAGGAATTGCTTCTTAGAGATGAACAAAGAGATTTTGTGAGATGAAATCTACTTCTGGCAAAGATGCTGTCCACATTGTTGTAATAACAACAAAGGATTTAGAATCTTGCATAAACTTAGGTGAAATAGAAGTGGCAGGGTTTAAAGGATAAACTCTAATTTTGAAATAATTTCTACTGTGGGTAGAATGCCATGAAAGAGACTTGCATGCTTCAAATAAATCTTGAAAGAGTTAATTGATATGAAAAAGCTTACTGTCATCTTCTTTAAAAGATAACCACAGCCAACCCCAGCCTACTACAATCATTACCCAGATGAGTCAGCAGTCATCAACATTGAGGTAAGACCCTCCACTAGTAAGAAGATTATGACTTGCTGAAAGCTCAGATTATTGTTACCATTTTCTAGTACTTTGGCAACTGAAAATCAAATCTCTTTCCTCTGTATTTTTAAAAAAATATTTTCTTAGTATTTTTAAATTAAGTTATATATTTTTAAACATGCTATTGTACACTTAATAGAGTACATTATAGTGTAAACATAACTCTTAAATGCACTTGGAAACCAAAAAATTTGTATGACTTGCTTTATTGTGGTATTCACTTTATTTCGGTGGTCAGGAACTGAACTTGCAATATCTTTGAGGTATGCCTATATGTTGCAGAAGATATTCACTATAATCCAGTGACTGCTCTTTATATCCAGTGGTGTGGCCCTTTCATGACAGACTTTGTGAAGACAACACTTTTCCCTCAACTGCCCTTGGGAGAAAACGTACTCATTAATAGCAAGGCAACTATGCAACTATGGTTTAGAAAAGACACTGACCGATGAAATGGAATTTCAGGCTTCAGACCTTGTTCTGCCACTCAATAATTATACAGTCTCTGCCAAATTATTTATTCCATCTGGAACACGGTATCTTGTTTGGAAGTGAATGAGTTGATTTATGTCATTCCATTTATCTCCAATATTCTCTTCTCTGTTCCCTGTGCATGTCTTCCTCTTTGCAAATATAGAGTTTACGTAGCAAATCTTCTTAAACGTTAAAAGGCCGATGTTGGTTATAAACTGAGTACAGAGATGGCAAAGCTAAATAATGATGGAAAAATGACACTTTCCTTTATTGAGATGTATTAGAAGCACAACGGCAACATTGTCAAACTATCAAAGATAGATCAATGAGGAAGTTTTATTGCCAGAGGAAAGAGATTTGATTTTCAGCTGCGAAAGTACTGTAAGAGCTGACAGAGGAACCTGGACAAAAAGCAGATGAATAACTTCTTTCTGTTCAATGAATAGATTTCATTTTGACCTTGATGACATGTTTCCTTCACAAATGTGCTTCTTATGCTACTTTCAAGACTTATATTCATTTCTGACTCAGAGTACTCCATGCACCTATAGTGGCCCTTTTCCAAATCTGTTCCAAGTAGATCTGAACTCGGCAGCATGGGAATGAGGGGTGGGTAAAAAATGAAACTTATAGAGTGTTGAGTACTTGCCAAGGAATTTGGTAAGAACTCAACATTCTGATTTAATCATAGACAGTACCTGAAGTAGTTATCCTTATCAGCTCCATTTTACAGATGTAAAAACCGATTGTCAAAGAAAGGAAGTTACTTACTCAATATAATAGGGTTAGTAGGTATCTGGGCCTCAGTGTAAGCATCTATTAAAAAAAAAAAAGTGAAGGCAGGCCTAGGGGAGATAAAATCACTCAGCATTTGCTTGTCTGTAAAGGATTTTATTTCTCCTTCACTTTTGAAGCTTAGTTTGGCTGGATATTAAATTCTGGGCTGAACCAAAGAACAGCCTGCATAGGCAAGACAATTCGAAGCAAAAAGAACAAAGCTGGAGGCATCACACTACCTGACTTCAAATTATACTTCAAGACTACAGTAATCAAAACAGCATGGTATTGGTACCAAAACAGATATATAGATTAATGGAACAGAACAGAGGCCTCAGAAATAATACCACATATCTACAACAATCTGATATTTGAAAAACCTGACAAAAACAAGCAATGGGGAAAACGAATCCCTATTTAATAAATGGTATTGGGAAAACAGGCTAGCCATATGCAGAAAAATGAAACTGAACCCCTTCCTTACACCTTGTACAACACTTAACTCAGGATGTATTAAAGACTTAAATGTAAGACCTAAAAGCATAAAAAATCCTAGAAGAAAACCTAGGCAATATCATTCAGGACGTAGGGATGGGCAACAACTTCATGACTAAAACATCAAAAGCAATGGCAACAAAAGCCAAAATTGGTAAATGGGATCTAATTAAACTAAAGAGCTTCTACACACCAAAAGAAACTGTCATCAGAGTGAACAGGCAAGCTACAGAATGGAAGAAAATTTTTGCAATCTATCCAACTGACAAAGGGCTACTATACAGAATCTACAAAGAACTTAAAGAAATTTACAAGAAAAAACAACCCCATCAAAAAGTGGGTGAAGGATATGAACAGACACTTCTCAAAAGAAGACATTTATGCAGTCAACAAACATATTAAAAAATCTCCTCATCACTGGTCATTAGAGAAATTCAAATCAAAACCACATTGAGATACCATCTCAAGCCAGTTAGAATGGCAATCATTAAACATCAGGAAACAACAGATGCTGGAGAGGATGTGGAGAAATAGGGATGCTTTTATATGGCTGGTGGGAGGGTAAATTAGTTCACCCATTGTGAAAAACAGTGTGGCGATTCCTCAAGGATCTTGAACCAGAAATACCAACTGCCCCAGTAATCACATTACTAGGTATATACCCAAAGGATTATAAATCATTCTACTATAAGACACATGTACACGTATGTTTATTGTAGCACTGTTCACAGTAGCAAAGACTTGGAACCAACCCAAATGTCCATCAAGGATGAACTGGATAAAGAAAATGTGGCACATACACACCAGGGAATACTAAGCAGCCATTAAAAAGAATGAGTTAATGTCCTTTGCAGGGACATGGATGAAGCTGGAAACCATTATCCTCAGCAAAGTAACACACACAAAAAACACCAAATACCACATGTTCTAACTCATAAGTGAGAGTTGAACAATGAGAACACATGGACACAGGGAGGGGAACATCACACACTAGGGCTTGTCAGGGGGTGGGGGGCTAGGGGAGGGATAACATCAGGAGAAATCTCTAATGTAGATGACAGGTACAGATGCAGTGAACCACTATGACACATGTATACCTATGTAACAAACCTGCAAGCTCTAAACATGTGCCCCAGAACTTAAAGAATAATAATAATAATAAATTTAAATCTCACACCCTTAAACTCAGAACTGGTGCCTTTGATACATCAGAAGTATGCTGAGATATTTTTCTCTTCAGTCAGTCCCTATAACTGTGGCCTATGTCCCAGGTCTGTTTGCTCCAGCTTCCAAAGGCCTTCTCCATTTCCCCCTGCACATAGTGCTGGCATCATTTTCCATACATGCATGATGTAATAAAGTTTAGAGGCCAGCTCCAGCATATGACCTGAGCAAACACTGGGAATAGAAAGAATACCTACACTAAGTGACATACTTACAGCTTGTATCAGTTTTTTAAAAACACAAAATTAGCATGGGTAAGAAATATGTCCTAAGAAGTAATGTATACATCTATACATTACATCACTGTTAAAATATGCCAAATTCATACTTGTGGAAAGAAGTTTGAGCTAGCACCCGGGTGGCTGTCCTTTCGGAAGTGTTGAAAAATGAAAGAGTGAGAAGATCAATGCAATTACTTGGTTATACTAAAATTATACAACAGCTCTAACAATGTTGTATGTTAAATTATTTAATATTAACACACTGTTTATGTCAATAACATTCAGATCTAAGGAATGCCTGTCATTTATCACATATAATTTTAATGTTTTAAAATGTCTTCACAAAGAAATATATTTAAATCTAGAAATTTTCATAAGTACATAAATACAGTCCAAGTTTTGAATTTATTGACATACCTGGTTTCTAATCTCTATCTTCATTCTTTTTTGGCAGTTTTCAAAACTACATATAATACACTATGACAAAAAAAGCACACAAGTATACAGGAAAGATAAAGTCCAAATAGTATATTGAGTCAATAGGAGTAATTAGCTCTGAAAATATTGGGGCATCCTAAAATTGTCTAATGGTTCGGTTCTGACTTCTTACATTTTTTCTGACTTCCAACTAATGTAGTAAAGTGCTTCTCACTTTATTACATTAGTTCTTCTCTCAGATTTACCTTCCCTTTATTTACCTTCATATGTTCCAGTTTCTTCATTTAGAGTACAGTAAATTTTCCTTTGCTTATTTGACAAAATTTTTGTGATGCTTACATAAAGCAAGAGATCACAAAGTTACAAATCTGAAAATAATCATTAACACCTACAAACTATAATGAGATGCATTTGTATGCCCCAAGGTGTTAAATAGGTATTATAGTAGTTGCCTGTATACCAATTGTGTAATTTTTATTATAACTAAATCCAAAACTTTATTAAATTTAGTTTTTAAAAAATAAACAAAACATCATTATTCTACTAAAACAAATTCCAGTGAAAATCTAAGACACAGAAGACACCATTAATTTTTTTAAATGTAATTTTCCCTTTAAATGTTTAATTTTTTTCCTGGAATTTGTATAATATATGGTGATAATTGCTTATAATATACATTTAAACTTGATTTCATTTTTAAGGATAAATAATAAGAATATGCTGACCTGGATTTTGGGCTTCACATGTAGTTTTCCAAGTAGTTTAGTCTGTAAATATTGCTTGAACCTTTGTCTACATTTAATGCTTCAACACTGTTTAAGTATAATTGACCTTTGAGCAACACAGGGGTTAGGGCTGGGAGTCCTTCTAGCTCACTCTCCTACAGTCAAAATCCTGCATAAAATTTTAGACTTCTCAAAAATGTAACTTCTAACTGCCCACTGCAAACCAGAAGCTTTACAAATAAACTGCCAATTAACATACACT
>NW_016107946.1:57144-64860 GCF_001604975.1 Cebus imitator
TGACTCAGGCTAGAAAGCAGTGGCACGATCCTGGCTCACTGCAACCTCCACCTCCCAGGTTCAGGCAATTCTCCTGCCTCAGCCTCCTGAGTAGCTGGGATTACAGGTGTATGCCACCATGCCCAGTTAATTTTTGTATTTTCAGTAGAGACGGGGTTTCACCATGTTGGTCAGGCTGGTCTCGAACTCCTGACCTCGTGATCCATCCGCCTCAGCCTCCCAAAGTACAGGGATTACAGACGTGAGCCACCGTCCCCAGCCTAACATATACTTTTAAGGTTATATACTGTATTCTTAAAATAAGTTAGAGAAAACAATGTTATTGAGAAAATCATAAGGAAGAGAAGGTATTTGCTATTCATTAAGTAACAACAGAACATCATAAAGGTCTTCATTCTCATTGTCTTCACACTGAATGGGCTGGGAAATTAGAAGAGAAAGAGGATGGTTTGGCCTTGTCTCAGGGGTGGCAGATATAAAAAAGAGGAGTCAAAAGAGGCAGGCACAGTCATTGTAACTTTATGAAAATGCATTGTAATTTCAGTCTGATATTTTTGTTTTTTCATTTATTTACAAACATTTCTATATAGTGCCAATCCTTCTTCCACCATTTTCTTTAATTTTAGTATCCATATAATAGAAGAGTCCATGTCATAAAAGAAGTAAAAAGAAATCCTGAAAAATCAAACCCTTCTGTCAGATTGTCTAATGCCAGTATGTTTCATGACACTGCTTCTTCTATATCTTCTTCCTCATCATCGGACCCTGGTTTGGAAGCGCTCACGTTCAAGCTGTTTTCTGCGAATTCTTCTGGTGTGATGTCTATTAGCTCTTGGAGTTTTCTAAGAAGCAGATCTTGAAAACCTTCAACCTCTACTTTTTTGCCATAGCTATAATCGCTTTCATAATTTCCTTAATTGGTTCTGTTGGAAATCCCGTGAAGTCATGCAAAACATCTGAATATAGTTTTCTCTAGCAGAAATTTATTGTTTCAGGCTTGATGACTTTTATGGCTTTTTCCATAATAATGATGGAATCTTCAATGGTGTGATCCTTCCAGACTTTTATGATGTTTTTCCTATTGGGGTTCTCTTCCACAGCATTGAAAAGACTTTTCATAGAGTAATGTATGTAATGAGTCTTAAAGGTTTTTATGACTCCTTGGTCTAGAGGTTGAGTCAGACTGTGTGTTTAGGGGTAAGTAGACCACTGCGATGCCTTTAGTGTTGAACTCATGGGGTTCTGGGTGGCCAGGGGCAATATCTACTATTAAAAGAACTTTAAAATGCATTCCTTTACTAGCAAGGTACTTTCTGACTTCAGGGACAAATAATCCAACCAATCCAGTAAAAGTGTTCTCATTGTCCAGGAACTCTTGTCATATAGACAAAAGATTAGCGGCTGGTATTTATCTTTTTCCCTTAATTCCTGGAGATAAGGAGCTTTACAGATAAGGGCTTTCCTGATCAAAAGTTTGATGACATTTACATAAAACAGCAGAGTTAGCCTATCCCTTCCTGCCCTAAATTCTGGTGATGGCTTCTCTTCCTTACTAATGAACATCCTCTGTGGCATCTTTTTTCCAGGATAGCCTACTTTAAACTGCATTGAAAGTCTGTTGAGGAATATACCTTTTCTCCTCAAGAATTCCTTTAATAGTGTCTGGGAACTTTTCTGCTGCCTTTTGGTCAGCAGAACTGTTTCTCTTGCTATCTTGACACTTTTTAAAGTCAAATCTCTTTCTAAAATTATCAAGCCATCCTTTGCTGGCATTACATTTTCCAGCTTTAGATCCTTAACCTTCTTTTGCTTTGTTGTATGATAACTTCACTTTTTCTCAAATTTTGTGAGTCGACAGGTATGTCTTTCTTATAGCAATCTGCACCCACATAAAAGCTGGATTTTTAATACAAGATAAAGAGGCACATGTTTCACAAGAAGTGCAAAGTTTTTGTGCCTGCTGGAGGAATTGCAGCAATGGGTTTTCGATTTCTCTATTATTTTTTACAATGGTCCTTAAGCTGTATTTCTTTATCTTGAAATGGTGCGCAACTGCTGCAACTGCAGACATTGTTCTATGGTACATACGTAGCAATTCAGCTTTTTCTTATAATGTCATAACTCTTCTCTGCTTCTAGGAAGCACGTCTAGCATCACTAGAGGCATAGCACATGGATCTCATGGTGTTATTTAAGATTACTGTACTGCACTAAACACCACGGAAAATACATCAGAACTATGAGAGATCACTTTTTTTTACTGCAATATGCAATTTATTGGAGAGATAAGCTGCTCACTTGGAGATGATTAGCATCACATGGTGTTTTAAGTGGATACACCAAGGGTTCACTGGAATAACAGGAGGTGGCTACAAAATTACTACACTAGTATAATATTATAATTCATTTTATACGGTTATAATACAGTAATTTTATTTTTTTTACATTTCTCTCAAAAGCCAATGACACCATTACCATCTGTAAGTGTGAGCACAAGTTTTGATTTTAGCTTTTTGTAATAGATTTGTGTATATTTTATGGTAGTAAATGATAAAATATACTAATATGTATGAATATATTATGCATTCATGACATATCTTATATTTTCTTAAAATTTTTATAAGTTTCTAGACTATGTGAGTTCATTTGTGAATTTTTTCAAGCCATTAAAAATCTTTGAAAAGTTGATATATTCACTGGAAAAAAAAATCTTTGTGTATATAAGTGGTCCCACACATTTCAAACCTGGATAGTTCAAGAGTCACCTGTATTTTACAAAATTTATCTATCTTGTTTCTTCAACTAGAATAATAATACCCATGACTTTCTCAAAGGTAGATAAAATAACTAATGGTGGAGTTTTGTGTGTGTGTGTGTGTGTGTGTGTATGTACACTTTTGTAAATTATCTAATTGTTAACAATGAACAAGTTTTGCTGCCTGAATTAGAAAAGAAATAAAAGTAAAAAAGTCAAGATAAAGTAATGTGTAATGTGTTTTAAATAAAATGATTTGGTTATTACTATAATTCTTAAAGGTCAGAATAAGTAAAACACTCTAAATGAGTCATTCTTTAAAAATCAGATTAAAATGTTTGGATTTAAACTGATAGTATCTTTAAGTTGAAAACTTTTATTTGGGCTTCATAAATTAGAAGTCATTGTGGGTTTAGTCTTTTGAGATACAACAGTAGTTGTTCCATGGGGTCAGATAGAAAATTTATAACATATAGAGACACAGGTAGCACTTTTGGATTTCCTAATAAGGGTGTCATTTTACTTAAGCTATCTACTTTTAAATTTTAAATGAAAGACAAAACTAGCTAGTAGAAACTGTCTTATATGATAATGTTTATATTTTATAAGGACAATTTCTTTTTTTTTTTTTTTTTTGAGATGGAGTTTTGCTCTTGTTACCCAGGCTGGAGTGCAATGGCGTCATCTCGGCTCACCGCAACCTCTGCCTCCTGGGTTCAGGCACTTCTCCTGCCTCAGCCTCCTGAGGGCAATTTCTTTACATAGACTTGTGCTTTCCAACAGGCATTTAATTTCCTTTAGGTTTGTGGTGATATAGCATTATGCATTTAATTTTAACAACTGTCCACTTTTTTAACATAGGGTAACATGGTTTAAAGAAAAAACAAGTGTATATATGTAATCATTTTACTAATTTTGATGTTGCATATTAATATAAATATGAAATATTAAAAAATAGCCTGCTGATTATACTGTCAAGATACATTTGATATAAAATATTGATATGCTAGTAACTTTGTATTTATAATCTTTCCATGAATAAGCATTTTTCATATTTCCTTATACATGAACATATACAGAGATATGTGTGTATATATATATATATATATATATATATATATAGCTAATGCAATGGTACTGGAACCAATAATATTGATAATAACAAACATTAGTAACAATAACATTAATGTATTGAGTGTAACTATGTTCTAGTCACATTACAGGGTTTTGTTTTAGCCCTCATAGTAGCCCTGCAATATACAAATGTATTTAACCATGTGGATGCTCATGCTCAAAAAAAGGCAAATAACTTGACGCTCTTTTTATCTCAAGGACTCTGATTCTACTCTGTTTCATTACGATATGGGTACATTTTAAACTATAGCAAGTTTGTAATCTATTCTCCACAACAGATAGATTACAGTTTACCTACACTACTTAGTAAAAGGTATTCTATGTATACATTGTGTGCCTTAAATTGGTGTGTTGTTTTAATACTTGTTTTATGAAGACATCTCACTATTTATACCTGTGCTTTTAGAAATATGAAATCAATTTTATTCTAAATTTCCAAATGATAATAAACTTTATAACAAAAAAATCTTAAACAGATATGATGTAGTGGCTGGCAAAACAGTTGTATAAATAACAGTTCTCACATCTTTACTTTTAAAATAAGAATTGTCATTTCCAGATCTCACAATTTTTGTTTAAATTATCCAATAGTAATTACATATATACTTAACTGGAGTATATTTTCCCTGTAACATGTATTATATTTAATTCACTACTTTAAAATACTTATTAAGGATGTACTATGAGTAACGCATTGAAGAGAAAGCCCAAAGGAGTAAAATATATATACTGGCCTAAAATAAGTTTTGATCTAGTAGCAAAGAAAGTAAATGTACAATATAACCATAACATGTGTTATATTACATATAAACAATGAGGAGGAAACAATAAACATAATTTAAATAAAGTTCACAGAGTTTTCAAGCTTTCAACTGAGAAAAATTAAGTAAGGTTAAAGAAGGATCATATTCAAGGGGAATTTCACTGGTAGATTTACAAATACTGCATTCTAAATCAAGGAGAAATGATTAACCGGCTGTTCAGGCTATTACTGGTTTTCCATTTGCACTGTTGCATATTGTATGTGGAAAAAACTAGAGGGAGATAAGATTTGAAAGCCATAATGTAGCCTAGAGTGCCAAAGAGTTTGCATTTAATATGGCATTTAAAAAAAAAAAAAGCCAAGGTATAACATAATCTGAGTTTGCATAATAAAAATTTATCTGACAATAATGTTGAGGTTAAAGTCAAGTGAGAAGAGCCTCTCACTAAACTTTATTCTCCCTCATGGCCTCTGGAAATAGACTAGACACATTTACAGATTTTTAATGTGCATTTGATGTACTCCTTTATATCAGAAATTATAAATTTATGATTAGTGGTCATTTTTTTTTCCTTACTCTGAAAAGTAGATTATTCTTGAGAAAACTTGCTCATGATACTCACTTGACATTGAATTACCTACTGGCACCTCAGTGTGCCCCAAAGTAGATTCATTTACCAAGATCCCAGATAAAATACTTCTCTTATTCATTCTCTTTGATTAGGCATCCAGTTGCTCAAAAAACTAATCAGGCCATCATCTTAAGTATATATATTGTTTAAATTCACTGCCCAAAGGCTAATACTCATTTCTGCTTTCAGTTCAAGTCCATTTCTTGTCTCTCATCATTACCAGCTTCAATGTTTGCTATACCTTCTAGGTTGTTTACTATGACTCTCTATCAATTTTATTCATTATGCTGTCATGTCATATGAATAGTTTTTTCAAAGCAGTAATCTGATGATATCATTTCTGTGTTTCAAAATCCTTTAAAGAGTGATACAAAACACACTCCTTAGTTTCACACATAAACCATGAGATTTCTTGGTTTTCCTGCACTCTATGTTTCTTTCCTGTCCTTCCTGCCATCACTTCCTCTTAAAGTTTGTCTTCCAATGATGGTGAACTATTTTGAGTTTCCTGAAAAGCAACAGCCACCCTCTGATCACCATTAATCTGTCCTTAGAAAGCTTTTTTTCTTATATGTCATTATCTTGCAAAATGTTGCATCTCCATCATGCTACTCATAATCTCTTTGACCTGTATCTCTATGACCTCAGTGTAATTAAAAATTAGCTGCATGTACTATTTCTTCATGACACATATTTATTATAAAACGTGTCACAGAGTACTCTAATTGATAGTGTGTGTGTATATATATATGTATATATATATACATATATACATACACACACACACACACATATTTGTTTCTGGACCAAAGCAACATGAAAGCAAGGAGTACATTTTTTCTTTATTTCCATAGCATCTAGCACATTACATGAAATATAAATGATGCTCAGATAAACCATTCTGTAAGAAAAAAAAAGGCTTTGGAGAGTAGAGACTTGAAACAGGAAAGATAAGGAAGAAATAACATTGTAAATAACCAGTGCATTTTATTTTTAATCTTGACTGTAACTTCTACTTGAGCCCAGCCTGCAACAAAACCTTTGCAAAAAAAAATCTTTAATGAGCAGAAATATTTTCCCTATGTAAAAAGTAATGAAATTTGAGAGTTTCACTATTTGCTGTTTTGTTAAAACTTCAGAGTTAGGCTTTAAGGGCAGATAAAACAGTGTCAAATGAGAGATCAAAGAACAGTGGAGTTTTTTTGGTTATTATAAACATTAAGCATGCACGCATTAAAATTTGGGTATATTATGGACTTCTTATCAGCTGAGAAGTTAATAAATTATGTATTTGTACCTTATGGTGGCATCACCCATTTTCAACACAGATTTATGTTAATACAACTATTTTAAAATAAGAATACCTAAACACAGTATAATAAGTAGCCTTACTTTGTAATGGAAGTTGAATTATCATTGAATATGGGTAAACACTAAAACAGTTAATGACAAAATATATTTTGGGTTTTTAAATATTATTTTAATTTCACCTTAGAAATGAATAAAAAGTCAGAATAATGTTATTTCAAAATATATGAAATATTCCCATAAAAGTATGTTTTATATTAAGAATAAGACAATATTATCTCAAAACTGTTCTTTGGTGAAAGAAAAAGCAAAAGGCATTTAAATTTATTTCCTTAGCTTAATTTGTGACATATATTCTGAATCAATACAGCAAATTCAAATCATCAGAAAGGTATCAGAAGTACAGGCCATAAAGAGTTAAGAATTAAACACAGGTAAAATGCTCTTTGATGAAGATCACAGATCTTTCAGACTGACCATTAAATCTTGTTAAATAAAATAGCCAAATGTCAAACTTTACAAAATGAAAATAAATCAATGGCATTTACCTATAATTATTATGATTTGAATTCCACATTAGAAACTTCTGTATTATTATTAGCAAGAAAATGTCAATATTTTTTGTTATGAATGCCTATAATGTTAAAAGAAATTTCCGGGAGGTGGATCCAAGATGGCCGTTTAGGAACAGCTCAGGATTGCAGCTCCCAGTGAAAGTACAGAGGGTGAGTGGATGCCACATTTTTATTGCCGACAGACTAGGGAATTGCCAGGCGGAGGCGCTCCATGGGTGGCCAGTGTGGCTGTTTTGGCCAGCGCGGTGGTGTTGGCCGGTGCCTCTGCTTTGTCCCACACGGCTGCTTTGTCAGCGCCCTGGCGCAGCGATTCTCCATACAAAATACACCGATCCGGGTGCCATTTTGGCTGGCGATTGGAGCCACGGGAAGTTGCCCATTCATCTGTTTAAAAAGGGGACTGAACAGGGAACCAGGACAGTAGATTCCAGGGCAAAAAAAGCACCATGAATCTCAGTGCCGCTGTTTAAGCCAGCACAGTGAGTCGCCGCACAGGATAACACACATTCCAGCACCTCTTCAACAGGTGACTGGAACACTAACATTAAAA
>NW_016107946.1:64950-65991 GCF_001604975.1 Cebus imitator
AAAAAAGGCTCTGAGGCAGGGAGCCAGGCGATCAGGCTCGGCTGGTTCCACCCCCACAAAAGAACAGCAATCAGAAACTCTGGATTGAGAGTGTCACAGCAAGCGCAGCTGAAGCCAGGACAGTCCAGCTCTCTGGGGCAGGGGCGTCCGTCATTACCGAGGCAGCCTGCCATTACAGAGGTAGTCAGCCAATGCTGAGGCAGCCCACCGTTGCCAAGGCTACCCGCCACTACAGCGAGACTCTGCCTTAACAGAGGTGGACCACCATTGCTGAGGTAGTTCTAACTACACCCATATAAACAGGACTGAAGGGAAGTTCACTCAGCAGCTGGGTGGAGCCCACAGCAGCTCAGCAAAGCCTCTACAGGCAGACAGACAGTGACTAGGCTGCCTCCTTGCTGGGCAGGGCGGCTCTGAAGGAAAAAAAGAAAAGAAGGCAGCAGCATAACGTAAACTCATAAATAAAGCCCTAAATCACTGGGACAGAGCACCTGGGAACAAAAAGTGGTTTATGAGTTCTGCTGCAGCAGACCTAAATGTACCTACCCAGCACCTTTGATTGAACAACGGAACTCACAGCTCAGCATCTGAGCTCCTATAAAGAACAGACTATCTCCTCAAGCAGCTCCCTGACCCCTGTATATCTAAAGAGTCACCTTATAAAGGAGAGATCAGACTGACACTTGGCCAGTATCCTTCTGGGACAAAGATAGCAGAAGAAGAAAACTGGTAATAACCCTTACTGTTCTGCAGCTGCTGCAGGTGATCCCCAGGCAAGCAGGGCCAGGAGTGGACCTCAGCAGACCTATGGCAGAGGGATCAGACTGTCAGAGGGAAAACCAAGAAACAGAAATAACCTCATCATCAATAAACAGAACATCCACTCAGATACCCAATCTGAAAGCCAGCAACTACAAAGACGATAGGTGGATAAATCCATAAAGATGGGAAGAAACCAGCGCAAAAAGGATGAAAACACCCAAACCCAGAACACCTCTCCTCCTACAAGGGATCACAACTCCTCACCAGCAAGGGAACAAA
>NW_016107946.1:67326-68699 GCF_001604975.1 Cebus imitator
CAATGCAACAAGAAGAGCTAACGATCCTAAATATATATGCACCCAATACAGGAGCACCCAGACACATAAGGCAAGTTCTTAATGACTTACAAAGAGACTTAGACTCCCACACAATTATAGTGGGAGACTTTAACACCCCATTGTCAATATTAGACAAATCAACCAGATAGAATATTAACAAGGATATACAGGACTTGAACTCAGTCCTGGACCAAGTAAACCTAATAGACATTTACAGAACTCTCCACCCCAAATTCACAGAATATACATTCTTCTCAGCACATTACACCTACTCTAAAATTGACCACATAATTGGGAGTAAATCATTCCTCAGCAAATGCAAAAGAACGGAAACCATAACAAACAGTCTCTCAGACCATGGTGCAATCAAGTTAGAACTCAGAATTCAAAAACTAACCCAGAACCGCACAGCTTCATGGAAACTGAACAACTTGCTCTTGAATGTTGACTGGATAAACAATGAAATGAAGACAGAAATAAAGATGTTCTTCGAAACCAACGAGAATGAAGACACAATATACCAGATTCTCTGGGAAACATTTAAAGCAGTCTCTAGAGGAAAATATATAGCAATAAGTGCCCACATGAGAAGCAAGGAGAGATTGAAAATTGACACGCTATCGTCAAAATTGAAAGAGCTACAGGAGCAAGATCAAAAAAACTCAAAGTCTAGCAGAAGACAAGAAATAGCTAAGATCAGAGCAGAACTGAAGGAGATAGAGAATCAAAAAACCCTTCAAAAAATCAATAAATCCAGGAGCTGGTTTTTTGAAAAGATCAAAAAAATAGACCACTGGCCAGATTAATAAAAAAGAAAAGAGAGAATAACCAAATTGATGCAATAAAAAACGATAAAGGGGATATCACCACAGGTTCCACAGAAATTCAAACCATCATCAGAGATTATTACAAACAACTCTACGCACATAAACTAGTAAACCTGGAAGAAATGGATAAATTCCTGGACACTTGCACCCTCCCAAGCCTAAACCAGGAAGAAGCCGAAACCCTGAACAGATCCATAACAAGGTCTGAAGTTGAGGCAGCAATTAAGAGATTACCACTCAAAAAAAGCCCAGGTCCAGACGGGTTCAGAGCTGAATTCTACCAGATTATACAAAGAGGAGCTGGTACCATTCCTTCTGAAACTATTCCAAACAATACAAAAAGAGGGAATTCTTCCCAAATCATTTTATGAGACCAACATCATCCTGAATCCAAAACCTTGCAGAGACTCAACAAGAAAAGAAAAATTCAGGCCAATATCCATGATGAACATAGATGCAAAAATCTTCAATAAAATACTGGCAAGCCGATTGCAACAGCACATCAAAAAGCTTATCCACCAAGAT